>NC_037669.1:94686810-94762443 GCF_003255815.1 Theropithecus gelada
ATAGAACAGTTAGTGGAGAAAGTCAAAGGATCTCTAAGAAGCAGAACAAAAGACAAATTGGAAAATAGGAGGGGAAGAAATTAAAGATCAATACAGAAATACTGGACTAGGAGGCCCAACATCTGAATCATAAGAATGCTAAAATAATAATAATAATAAAACAGAGAAAATAGGAAAATTCTCCAAAAGAGATAGTCTGCACACTTAGTGGCCACAATAAAAGGTCCCCTCCAGGCTTTATTATACAATTTCAGAATCCCAGAGATAGAGAAGGTCCAAAAAAGCTTGAGAAATGTAAAAATTGGTTACGTATGATGTACCACACAATGGTAACAGTTTCAAGAACAGTATAATGAAAACACAATAGAAAATTTCTTCTGAGCTATGAAATTTAGTTTTCACTCTAGAATTTTATACTCTATAACAAAGGAGGGGTTTTGAGAGAGGCTAGATCTCTATACATGTGTGTTCATGAGCCTTTCCTCGGAAACTGTGCTCCAGCATCACTACAAGACAGAGGGCAAGGCACAGTCTAGGACTCAGTGATCCAACATGAGTGGTGGCAGAAGAGTTTGTAGAGGGCTCCCAGGCAAACAGGCCCAGGACAGCCTAGGGAAACATAGACTATCCTGGAGGAGGATAACCAAAGGCCAAGGAAAGTTGCTTCAAGAAAAAACATGGAACATATGTTTTAGTAGGTAAAATATTATTTTTTGATAGGCATGTAACAAATGTTACAACACTTGGGGAAGAAAAGCTGTTTTTTAAAAACGGAAAAGGAACATATTCAGAAAATTAATTCCACACACAAAATAATGAAGGATGTGAAAACAAGGAAGCCAGTTGGGGTCTAATGGTCGCATTTGGCTTTATGAGCTATCATGGGCTAGGAAAAAGGGGGTTATCTGGGGGAAGTGCAGAAGTGCTTGAATTTAAGAGAAAGAATGAAGGATGTACAAAGATGAGGCACAGTCAGAATACTCTATGACTCAGCAGTGAATAATATGTGCTTAGTCATAATAATGTAAATACCAATTAATTATTTAATAAAAAATGTGTTAGAGGTGGGAGAAAGAAACAGGGAGGTAAATAAGGTTACAGTGGAGTGAGGAAGTTACGCTTTCACCTGCTATGACAAGAAGTCAGCAGAAAGTGTTGAAGAAAATGGACTCAGTTTTTTTTATTTGATTTGATTTAAAAAGATTAACTTTTTTTGAGACAGAGTCTCACTCTGTCACCCAGGCTGGAGTGCAGTGGTACAATCTCAGCTCACTGCAACCTCCACCTCCCGGGTTTGATTCTCCTACCTCGGCCTTCCAAGCAGCTGAGACTACAGGCGCGCACAACTAAGCCCAGCTAATTTCTGTATTTTCTTTTTTTTTTTTGAGATGGAGATTCGCTCTGTCGCCTAGGATGGAGTGCAGTGGCGCGATCTCGGCTCACTGCAAGCTCCGCCTCCCGGGTTCATACCACTCTCCTGCCTCAGCCTCCCGAGTAGCTGGGACTACAGGTGCCCGCCACCATGCCCGGCTAATTTTTTTTTGTATTTTCAGTAGAGACGGGGTTTCACCGTGCTAGCCAGGATGGTCTCAATCTCTTGACCTGGTGATCCGCCCACCTCGGCCTCCCAAAGTGCTGGGACTACAGGCGTGAGCCACCGCGCCTGGCCAATTTTTATATTTTCAGTAGAGATGGGGTTTCACCATGTTGGCCAGGCTGGTCTCTAACTACTGACCTCAGGTGATCCACCTGCCTCAGCCTCCCAAAGTGCTGGGATGACAGGCATGAGCTACCACGCCTGGCCTGAAAAAACAAATTTAAAGAGCCAGGTTCTGAGCTTGAGCCTCCCACCTACCTGTGACTCCTGTAGTTTAGGTTAATGGTGATCAGCTCTCTGGGTGTCCATTTCTTAATTAGGAAATAGAGGTTCATTCCATCTGCCCTGCACGTTTCCAGGAGCAGCAATTAGAAGGGTTGCTTTGCAAACCAAAAAGTTCTAAAGAGTTAACCTGCCTCAACTACAAAGTGCTTATTGGGACACCTGGTCTAGAACAGCTCCACAGTTTACCAGCTATGTGACGAGGGCAGACTAATTAAACTCCGACGTTGGGCTAGAAAATGGGGACAACAGTGGCCCCCTCGTAGGGTTACTGTGAGAGAATATGTGCAAAGTACTTAGTGCAGGGCCCCATACTTGGGAAATGCTCAATTAACAGGCAAATCATAAGGATGACAATCATGTTACTGCCACCTGCGAAAAGTGCCTTCAGCTTAAAAAGAGCTGTCTAAGAAGTCCTGGGCCTCTCAGGATCTCACAAGGGCTCTGTGAATAGGCTGGAGGTTTCTCAGGCTAGGCCAGCCCAGAACCCCTACAGCAGCAGCCCAGGCTCCGGCCCGTCCATATCAAGGCGGCCCTGGAGTCTCCCTTCCAAAGAACTCCTCCATTACAGTCAAATGAAAGACAGCACAATTATGTAAACAATGCACAAGATGAAAAAAGATTCACGGAGGAATATATTAAAATATAAACAGTGGTTGTTTTACGTTGTAAAACTGTAGCTGGCCTTATTTCTTTATATTTCCTGTAGTTTTCTGTAAGACAGCAGGCATTACTTTACAGATTTTAAAAGGTCATCTCAAAAAAGTGTTTGAATATGTTCAGGTATACTATATAATGTTAAAATTTTTGAAAAATCTACTTTACAGATTTTATAAATATAAATTGCTCCCCTAGCACCCAGCAAGGTAGCCAGCTGGCATCCTTTGGTCAGGGGGAGCTCATGCATCCTTTTCTAACTCTGGCTCTCATCTGTCAGGCTATTCTCAGGCTGCAAATCCCCAGCCTTCTGCCCACGGGGTAGAAAGCCCTGTGTTTCAGAGTTCATATCATTTTAAATTGATAAACTGCATCACCATCAAAGGAAGTCCAAGCTAACACATCCTTCATGAAATCCCCCCACACCAACAGGTTTAAGGAGAAAGCCCCTCTGCCAACACCAGGAAGCAGGGGGAAGCAGTGTGTAGGAAACAGACAAGAAATTGACCATTGAAGAAATTCATTTATAGAAAGCTCAAGAGGGCACAACTATTGGTTATCTGCAGTTCTTCTTCTGTTTCAATATTTTATTATAAAAATTTTTAAACATACAGAAAAGTTGAAAGAATTATACAGAGAATACGCATACACTCACCATCCCAATTCTGTAATTAATGTTTTGCTATCCATTCCTCAATCAATCCAACAATCCATCCCATTCTTGATGCATTTCAAAGTTGCAGGCAGCAACTTCACCCCCAAACACTTCAGCCTCCCCATCATTAACTAGAGTTCATTATTTTATTTGCTTAGGCTTATTTTTTCCAGGTAAAATTCACAAACAGACATGAAAAGCATAAGTCTACCATTCAATGAGTTTTGACAAATGATCTATGTAAAGCAAACCCAAATCAAGATATAGAATATTTCCAACACCCCCAAAAAGTTCCTGCATGCCTCCTCCCTTCCATCTTCTCTTTAATGGCTATGAAATGCATGCGTGTGTGCCTGTGGAGGGGGAGGTGGCAGGGGGATGAGATTACTGCACAGCTGGCATTTCTGTACCTTGCAAGCAGCAAAGTCAATAGGGAGCCCCCATCACTATGAAACTGAAAGCATCAAGTAATTCAGAGGCATCAGCATTGCTTTCTGTCTAATGATTTTTATATACAACTTAGGTACCTTATCCTCTCAAGGTAGAAAATACAGTTCTGGGCAAACTGCATTCTTTTGCTGGTACACATGGAGCTGTGGGGCCCACCTGGCAGCAAAGCATAAACACAACAGGGTTCAGGCATTACCACTCATTTTTAAGGCTCCTTTAAGCAGGCTCGTCACTCTGGAAAGCAGTGGTATTCATGGCTGCTGCTAGGGGCCCGTGGACAGTGGCCACTGGACCAGGCCAGGCCAAATGGGGCCTCTAGTATTTGGGATGGGGCAAACGTGGAAGTGATGGTGGTGGCATCCACTGGGCACAGCACCTACCATGCTGTGGCGAGCTGCTAGTTACCTGGGCATTTGCCTGCCTCTCCTAGTGACTTGCAATTGCCTTCAGAGTAAGGGCCACATCTTAATTGTGGCCTCCCTAAGTGCTCAAGGAAACAAGTGTGAGTTGAATCACATTCCACATAGCTCCCTGCACAGTCCTTTCCTCTTTCCTCCTTACCTGGCACCCACTTCCTTGTATCTTGGGCACATGTGTCTATTCCCCCACAAGTACTTCATACCAAGGCCCAGGGTCTTATTCATCTCTGAACACCCCCAGCCACAGACAAAGTGCACTTAGTATCCCCTCAGCAGACCTTAACACAGAGAAATGGATTCTATGGATATCTACTGGGAACTGGCTATGACATAATTCAAATGTGATGATGGGGGAGAAATCTTTCTGAAAAACGCTGAATATCAGGCCATGGCAAAATGTCAAAGTATGAGTTGTTTGGTAGTGCCGAGGTCCACTTTCAGATTACCCATCGTAAGTCCCCCGGTGGAACTGACTCTAAGCCTTTACATTGAGCAAGAAAAGCTAGTTTGTCAGGCATCAACCAAAGCAGGCTACAACTCGATGTCAGGCATCAACTCGAAGCAGGCTACATGTAATGTTAAAGCAGTGCACTCGTGAATACAATTCTGCTCACAAACATGGTGTAAAACCACTCCCAAATGCTGTGGCCTCTTTGTTTAACCCCCTGTAAAATGGTGGCTACAAAGAGCAGAGGGGCACAGGGACTCAGCAGCTTACCATGGCATGCCCACGCTTTCCACCACCCACTTTATGAGCACATGAAGAGGACCGTCCTGCAAGACAGCTCACCAAAAAGGAAAGGTGAAATGAATTGCACATGTCAGTGCAATGCTGCTGGCCCAGACTGCAGAAGCGAATGCATCTTATTAGGGTTTGGGGAATGAAATCCAGCACCCTCTCCTACCCCCGTTCATAAGATGCTGGCAGGACGGTCAGCGTCGTCGCATGGATGCTCTGACAACAGCCAGGGCCTCCCTGGACTTCCTGCCACTTTATCTGTCAATGGCAGGGCTTCCTCCCCTCTCTCCGCACCCTGCTCAGCTACACTCTCTTCTGGTTTCCTCTCTCTGAGGCCTGTGACCCTCTGCCTTCAGCTGTCCCTCACTTTCTGTTCCTGCAGCTGAGTCCTTCGGGCTGCTGACATCCTTTCTCTCCACCATGACCACACAGCACAGATACAAAATGAGGAAGGAAGCCACCTGCGTTCGAAATCATGGGTCGCAGAGTGAGGAAGACCCCATAAGAAGCCAAGTAGGTAGGAAAAGATTTCATCCTTGCGGCTAAATGGATCTAAAAGTACTTTCTAGACAGAAAAAGTAGGGAAAACGATAAACTGAATTTTACATTCTAGGAAATCATGTGTCTACTATGGGCCAGACCCTGGACTTAGTTTTTTTGTTGTTGTTGTTGAGACGGAGTCTCACTCTGTCACCAGGCTGGAGTGCAGTACATCAGTATGAACTTATATTTTATTCCTTGGATTTTTTTTTATTATTATTTTTTGAGACAGTCTCGCTCTGTCACCCAGGCTGAAGCGCAGTGTGCGATCTCAGCTCCCTGCAACATCTGCCTCCTGGTTTCAAGCTATTCTCCTGCCTCAGCCACCCAAGTAGCTGGGATTGATTACAGGTGTGCACCACCATGCCTCACTAATTTTTGTATTTTTAGTAGAGACGGGGTTTCTCCATGTTGGCCAGGCTGGTCTGGAACTCCTGACCTCAGGTGATCTGCCCGCCTCAGCCTCCCAAAGTGCTGGGATTACAGGTGTGAGCCACCGTGCCTAGCCGGACTTGGGGATTTCAAGCAGTGAAGGGACTGCTGCCATCTCCTGTCTAAAACCCAAGTTCCAGAAAGGTCCTGTCACTTGCTGAAGGCTGCACAGTGGGTAGGTTTGAGAGAGGGAATCTGAGCCCCAGTTCCAACTCAAAGGTCTCATTGTGACTATCTGGTTGGCAGCTGTGGCTATTATTCCTGCCACACATGTCCCCTCACCCCCATAATGAGGGGAGCTCCTTCCTCACCCCGTAACACACCACCTGCTCAGGGATTCAGACCCCAGACCAGCCCTGCCCCCAATCTCCTACTACCCACCCTGGCCCACCTCCCATTCTACCTTGTCCCTCGCACACACGACCATCTTTCTGCCTGGGACCTCAATCACAAGGCCTCTCCCTGGGGGGCGACCCGCAGCTCCTCCTGCCCCCGCAGGTACGTGCCTTCTGATTGCCCTTCAGGAAACCGTTCGTCGCCCCCACAAACACTTCCCTCTCACTCATTTGGAGCCAGCCCCTCTCCAGATGCTGGCTACGGGGCAGGGAGCAGGGTGGCTGCACTGTGGCCCTGCCCTTGTAGAAACCAGACCTTGCCACCGCTGGTGGTGAGCTGCCCAATCTCATCTGTGCGTTCACGAAGTGGTCTGGGCTGAGGAGAGGCTCGGGCTCAACAAGAAGAAAAAGAGTAGGCTCACAGCCTCCCTTGGCTTTGCCAGGGCCCCCCATGCCACAGGATTTTAAAGAAATGCCCAACAGAGGAAAGAAAAAATATCATCACATGTTACTATAACAACCAAGCTCAGGCCGGGCGCGGTGGCTCAAGCCTGTAATCCCAGCACTTTGGGAGGCCGAGACGGGCGGATCACGAGGTCAGGAGATCGAGACCATCCTGGCTAACACGGTGAAACGCCGTCTCTACTAAAAATACAAAAAAAACTAGCCGGGCGAGGTGACGGGCGCCTGTAGTCCCAGCTACTCGGGAGGCTGAGGCAGGAGAATGGCGGGAACCCGGGAGGCGGAGCTTGCAGTGAACTGAGATCCGGCCACTGCACTCCAGCCTGGGTGACAGAGCCAGACTCCGTCTCAAAAAAAAAAAAAAAAAAAAAACAACCAAGCTCAAAAATCAGAAGGGAAGTGAGAGGAGTAAGGAATACACTTTTAGGAGCAGAGAGGAAGGGATGGGCATTGTTCCCCTGCCATTAGACTTACTGCCCCTTTAGCCCATTCTCCAAATTGTAGCCCAAGCGATCTTCTTATAAAACAGCTTTAATGAGATGCAAGTAGCATATAAAAAGCTGTACCTATTTAAAGGGTGCAGTTTGGTACTAAAACGGGAAAAGTTCCCTTGCCCCCTCACAGGGTGTGCAATGGGAGTGTGGCTCGCTTCTTCAGTGCCCCACTGCTCAAACCTCTAGGGGAGCATACAGGCTCTCTTCCGACTGCCCCAGCCAAACTCTGCCTCGTTCTGCCAGGTGATGGCCTGCTGGTGTGGTAGTGTCTGTCGGTGTGCTCCCGGCGTCCTCTCGCCATCCAGTCGCTTGTATCTTCTTCCACTGATGTGTTCTTCTCACTGTCCAGCAGCTTCTGTCTCTGCCTTGCTAGGGTCTCAGGTTTTTATAGGCCCAGGATGGGAGCAAGGCAGGCTGGGGTGGTCTTGGAAAATGCAGTATTTGGGTGTGAAGGCAGAAGTGCCTGTCCTCACCTAGGTCCCTGGTGGTAGAGCCCTAGCCAGGGACCATGCCGTCCTCTACCCAGCACTTCCCTTCCCTGCTTCCGTATCAGTATGTTGTGACATTTCTTTTTTTTTTTTGAGATGGAGTCTTGCTTTATCACCCAGGCTGGAGTGCAGTGGTGTGATCTCAGCTCACTGTAACCTCTGCCTCCCAGGTTCAAGCGATTCTCCTGCTTCAGCCTCCTGAGTAGCTGGGACTACAGGCATGTGCCACCACGCCTGGCTAATTTTTGTATTTTTCATAGAGACAGGGTTTCACCATGTTGGTCAGGCTAGTCTTGAACTCCCGACTTCGTGATCTGCCCGCCTCAGCCCCAGAAAGTACTGGGATTACAGGCGTGAGTCACTGTGCCTAGCCCCATGTTGTGACATTTCTATACACCTGTAAAATCATTACAACAATCAAGACAATTATCATATCCACTGCCCCAGAGATTCCCCATGTCCTTGTGCCTTTTGCAATCCCTCTCCCCTTCCTCTTCCTCTCCCCAGGCAACCACTGATCTGCTTTCTGTCATCACAGATTAGCTTGTATTTTCTAGTTTATACAAATGGAATCTGGAGTATGTACTTTATCTGGTTTATGTACTTTATCTGGTTTCCTTCACTCAATATAAATTGAGATTCGCACATGTTGTTACATGCAGCAGGAGCTCATTCCTCTTTATTGCCACGTGGTATTCCACCATATGGATGTATTAGTTTGTTTATCCATTTGCTTGTTGATGCTCATGAGTTGTTTCCAGTTTAAGGCTATTACAAATAAAGATGCCATCAACATTTGTGTACAAGCATTTGTAATGGACATACATTTGCATTTCTCTTGAGTAAAGGCCTAGGAGTGACATGGCTGGGTCTCATGGTAGGTGGATGATTAACTGTTTAAGAAATTGACAAACTGCTTTCTGAAGAAGTTATATCATTTACATTCCGACCAGCAGTTCATTAGAGTTCCAAATTCTCCACATCCTTGCCAACACTTGGCATGAATAGTCTTTTAAATGTTATCCATTCTATTGCAATAGGTTATACAGTAGCATCTCATTGTAGCTTTAATCTGCACCTCTCTAGTAACTGATGTTGTGTGTAAGCATCTTTTCATGTGCTTATTTGTCATCCTTTTCTTTTTTAGTGAGGTGCCCAAATCTTTTGCCTATTTTTTTTCTTATTGTTATGAGAACTCCTTATACATTCTGGATACAAGTTCTTTATCAGATACTGCTTCACAAAGGTTTTGCTAGAGTCCTACAAACTAGCTGCCTTGGTCCCCGTAGACTCTCAGCTCCTTTTCAACTCAGGGAGTCCACCAGGTTCTGCCTCTCTTCTCCCTCCCTGTGCCAAGGCCTGGAAATTCTCTCAAGGCAATAAGCTGGGGCTGTCACCGGGCTCACCTCATTTGCTTCCTATCTCTCAAGAATCACCTTCCTGATGTCCAGTGTCTTGAAAACCCTTGGTTCATATATTCTTTTTTTTTTTTTTTTTTTTTTTTTTTGAGACAGGGTCTTGCTCTGTCGCCCAGGCTGGAGTGCAGTGGCACCATCTTGGCTCACTGCAAGCTCTGCCTCCCAGGTTCAAGTGATTCTCCTGCCTCAGCCTCCTGGGTAGCTGGGACTACAGGTGTGCGACACCACGCCTGGCTAATTTTGTATTTTCAGTAGAGATGGGGTTTCGCCATGTTGGTCAGGCTGGTATCGAACTCCTGACCTCAAGTGATCCACCCACCTCGGCCTCCCAAAGTGCTGGGATTACAGGCATGAGCTACCATGCTCAGCCTATTTTTTGTTTTGTTTTGTTTTAGGCAGGAGGTTCATCCAGTCCCTGATGCTCCATCTTTAGAATGGGCGTTTTCCTTTTTTATTTTATAAAAAAGAGATGGGTTCTTGCTATGTTGACCAAGTTGATCTTGAACTCCTGGCTTCAAGTGATCCTCCCATCCTGGCCTCCCAAAGTGCTGGGATTACAGGCATGAGCCACCACGTCCGGCCCAGAATGGGCATTTATTAAACATCATGGTGCTGGACAGTTTATATGTGTTTCTTCATTTAACAACAATTCTATAAAACATCATCACTTTATACATGAAGAAACTGAAGTTCAAAGATTAAATCTAATGCGCAAAGTCAGGCTGACTTCTCTGTGTCCTTTCCAGTCCACCCCACTGCACTTATAAGAGGGGCTAAGGGAGTACGGGGGAAGAAAAGGTCCAGGGGTTCTGCTTATCCCCAAAACTTAGTATCTTCATGGTTTGGGGGCACCAGCGAATCCCCAAATCCCAGCTCAGTGATGGGAGCATAGCTCCTTCTTGGCTGCAGCTAGGAGATGAAGGCCAAGCCCACCCCTACGCACACAGAAATGTGGCCCTTGGAACCCTGGGCATACAGCGGCCCCAGAAGGTGTTTGTGTGCCCAGGGCCTCTGCTTCAGGGACACCAAAGGAGCTGGGGGAGCACAGTGGATTTTTGAAGATCATTAATAGTCAATAGGCCAATAGACTTCAGTGGGAATTATTATTTTTAAAAACATGACATTTATTATTTTGGCCTATTTCCTTCTGGTATTTTTTCAATGAATTTACTTTTTTTTTTTTTGAGCAGTTTTAGGTTCACAGCAAAACTGAGCAAAAGGTACAGAAAATTTCCATATATCCCCTTCCCCACACATGCACAGCCCCCCTCCCTATCAACAGCCCCCACCAGAGTGGTACACTTGTCACAACTGAGGAGCCTACATGGACACATCGTTATCACCCAAAGTCCACAGTTCATGTGTGGGTTCACTCTGGGTGTTGTACATTCTATGGGTGTGGACAAGTGTATGGCATGTATCTACTATTACAGTAGCAAACAGACTAATTTCACTGCCCTAAAAAATCCACTATGCTCCACTTATTCATCCTTTCCTCCCAAAAACCCCTGGCAACCATTGATCCTTTTATTTTCTCCAAAGTTTTGCCTTTTCCAGAATGTCGTATCTTTGGAATCATACATTATGCAGCCTTTTAGATTGGCTTCTCTCACTTACTAACATGCATTTATGGTTTCTCCATGTCTTTTCGTGGCCCAATAGCTCATTTTTTCTTAGTGCTGAATAATATGCCATTGTCTGGATATACAACCATTTATTGATACAGTCATCTACTGAAGGACATCTTGCCAAGTTTTGTCAATTATGAATAAGCTTCTATAAACATCCGTGTGCAGGTTTTTGTGTGGACGTAAGTTTTCAACTCATTTGGGTAAATACCAAGGACTGTGATTGCTGGATTATACAACAAGAATATGTTCAGTTTTATAAGAAGCTGCCAAACTGTCTTCCAAAATGGCTATACAAGATTCCTTTAAAAATCATAATATTCTCACAGGAAAGGGCAAAAACAAGGGACAGTCTCCTGTTTTAAAAGACGTGCAGCAGGAGGCAATGATCCACCAAGGATTACTCAAACATTTCTCCCGCCTCTCTTTTGTGGCTTATGGTTTTATACCAGGTAGGGTTAGCAGTATATGTCTCCTCATATTGGTCAAACAAACAAGCTTGCTGAGCCAAATAAGGCAGGGCAGGGCTCTGGCTGTATATTTTAGTATCTCCATGACTTAATCCATTTTGTGCTGCTATAATGGAATACCTGAGACTGGGTAATTTATAAAGAGCAGAGATTTATTTCTTATGGTTCTAGAGGCTGGGAAGTCCAAGGATGAAGAGCCCGTATCTGCCAAGGTCCTTCTTACTGCATCATGGAAGGGTGAAAGCACGTGCAAGAGAGAGCAGGGAAGGGAGACAAATCCATCCTTTTACCAGGAACCTGCTCCAGAGATAACATCATTAATCCATTCACAAGCGCAGAGCCTTCATGACCTAATCACCTCTTAAAGTTCGAACCTCTCAACACTGTTGCCTTGGGGATTCAGTTTCCAACACTTGAACTTTGGGGGGCACATTCAAACCCCGAAGGATCCCAAACAGGAAATGCTGAGTGCCTCACACACAGTAGATGCCAAATAAGCACTGAACACATTCAAAAACCAGAGTCAGCGGGACGATGTTCTAGGTAAGTGAAGGCACAGAGACAGGAAAGGCAGAGGCACATACACAACCATGATCCATGCTTATTTGGCATGTACTGGGTGTGAGGCACTCAGCATTTCTTGTTTGTTTAGGCTCCATATTAATGGCATTGGTGAGCTATATAAATCAGGCTGACCTAACTTTCTCTGCACACAACAGAGGTTCTCAAACGGTTTAAATGGGTAGAAACCTTTCTTTTAAAAAGTATCAATGGAACCTCAACTATATGCAACACACATAAGAGAAACCACTATGGTTTAGGGTGGGACAGAGCCCACTCTGCCTCCTCGGCTGTCCTGGCCCCCTGCAGTGGTTCCAGGAAGATTATCTGAAAACCATTAACACACAGCAAAACTGATGAACTGCAGATACAAACCTGCCTGGGCAGTGTTCCATGTGAAATAAGCTACCCTGAATTGGTATTAAATCATCCTCTGCACACCCAAAGCCAAAAAGCAATTTGAACTTTGGGGGACACCTACTCCACTCCCCCAGCAGAGATAGGATTTACAAAAAAAAAAAAAAAAAAAAAAAAAAGGAAGATAGCAGAGCATCCTTAGCAAGACAGTTGGCTAGAAGAGAATTCCTGCCTCCTTCCTGCCCACAGCCAGGCTGAGGACGCAGCCAACCAGGGTGATGACCAAATCGGCATCTCCTGTTATGATGGAAAGGTTTTAAATAAAAAGGCTTCACCAGGCTAGCCAATGAATGTGGCCCTGCTCCCACCCCCGTCTCACATCCTGACTTCGTACTGTGCCACCTCTCTCTCAGTGAAGAAGGGAGGCCTCCCAGAGCAGGGCTCCCACCACACCACCAGACATCATGCAAGATCACACAGCCATGGACCACCTACTGTGTGCTGAAAGGGGCTGGGGCAAGGGTCAGGGCATCCAGTCAGGGTCTGCAGGAATGCTAGAAGGATCTGCCTGGAACATAATTTTATGAGTTATCTCAAACACAGCTTGAGCAAGGCTCTTTCATCGCCAAAGGTTGCTGCCTGTGCACCTGGACAGCTCTGGGCATCAGCAGGTTCTGAAGAGGAGCCAAGTCCTTGGGACAGAGCTAGACTAATGATCACAGCAGCAGTCTTCTCCCAGCCACTCTAAAAGCTCACAGAAGATCTCCAGGGGTGGCTGCTGCTTGGCTCCTGATTAACACGCATATCAGATTTCCACTTCTCAAGTCTGGCTGTACAGAACTGATGTGCGAATGCCCAACACTACCTCCAGAGACAGGGTCCCATTTTGGGGATAAGGCCAAAGCTCTCCAGCTGACTCTAGTGCGCAGCCAGGGACGAGAACCACAGATGTATGTAACGCAACACCCTGCAGCCTACCTGGCATCCTGGCCTGCCTCTGCCCTCTCCCCCACACACTCTGTAGTTCTCACATCAATGGGTAAAGCCATCACCAAGCCACAAAGGAAGTATTTAAGACCACTCTGGGCTATGGGGTCATTGCGCCAGCCTACTTTCTTCACTCTGAACTTGCCATTAAAACACACATGGCCTCAAAACCAGCGACGGCCTTACTTCATCACAGCGGGCAAGGAAGTTTCTAATGCAATTTCCCAATCATGGTGAGCTTGAGCTCGCCCCGCCAGACTGCCTGGAGGTGGACTTTTGCTGAAGGACACTACTATTCCCCGGCCTAAGTGATTCCTGGTCTCCACTGTACAGGGAAACAAGGAGCTCAAAGCACCCCTGAGCAAGTCCTGCACCCCACCCCCAACTCCTGCATGAAGCTCTCCTCCAGCCATTGCCAGGGCAGCCCAGCCTGCAGCCTTTGGTTAGACCCTTCTCTCTGGTCTTCCTTTTTCCTCACAAGGGTCTTCACTTCGAGTCTCTCCACACAGAGGCTGATGAGCTTTCTCAACTCTAATATGAAATAGGAATGGCCAAGCAGCATTCGAAAAGGTGTTCCTTGCTAGGAGTCACATGCAAAGAGGGGATGCCACTTGTCACTAACCTGATTGACAAAGATGGAAAATAAGGATGATAACAGAGTCACTGAGATGTAGAGAAAAGGGCTCTCTCGTACATTCTTAATGGAAGCATAAATGTGGACAACCTTTCTGGAGGGCAGTTTGGCATGACGCAACAAAAACCTTTAAAAGGCCGGGTGCGGTGGCTCACGCCTGTAATCGCAGCACTTTGGGAGGCCAAGGTGGGTGGATCACCTTAGGTCGGGAGTTCGAGACCAGCCTGGCCAACATGGTAAAACCCTGTCTCTACTAAAAATACAAAAATTAGCCAGGTGCAGTGGCCACGCCTGTAGTCCCAGCTACTTGGGAGGCTGAGGCAGGAGAATTGCTTGAACCTGGAAGGCGGAGGTTGCAGTGAGCCAAGATCATGCCACTGCAATCCAGCCTGGGCAACAGAGTGAGACTCTTGTCTCAAAAAAAAAAAAAAGAAAGCCTTCAAAAAAGTTCACACTATTTGACCCCATACAGCAGTCTTCCCTTTCCTCGGTCTCAGTCAACCATTGTCAAAACATGGCTGAGTACAGTATAGCAAGATATTCTGAAAGAGAAATACCACATTCACATAATTTTTGTTATAGTGAACTGCTATAATTGCTCTATTTTATAATTGTTGTTCTTCATCTCTTACTGTGCCTGATTTGTAAATTAAAGTTTATCATAGGCATATGTATACAGGAAAAGTCACAGTGTGTATAGGGTTCAGTACTACCCACAGTTTCAGGCATCCACTGGGGGTCTTGGACCATATCCCCCACGCATGAGGGCAGACTACTGTAATTTAACAGAATTTTTCCTAAGGAAAAAAGTTAAAAATTCTCCCCAAAATGGATGTGCACAGAGACAGCAAGTAGATTCCTGGTTGCCCAGGGCTGGAGGAGAGTGGAGCAGGGAGTGACAGCTAGTGGGAGTAGGGTTTCTTTTCTGGGATAATAAAGATATTCTAAAATTAGATAGTGGTGATGGTTGCACAACTCTGTGAATATACTAAAAACCACTGAATTACACAATTTCTTTTTTTTTTTTTTAGATGGAGTCTCGCTCTGTTGCCAGACTAGAGTGCAGTGGTGTGATCTCGGCTCACTGCAGCCTCCAACTCCCTGGTTCAAGTGATTCTCCTGCCTCAGCCTCCCGAGTAGCTGGGATTACAGACATACACCACCACGCCTGGCTAATTTTTGTATTTTTAGTAGAGACGGGGTTTCAGCATATTGGCCAGGATGGTCTTGATCTCCTGACCTTTTGATCCACCCACCCCAGCCTCCCAAAATGCTGGGATAATAGGTGTAAGCCATGGCGCCCAGCCTGAATTGCACAATTTCAAATGATGGATTTATGGTAATGTGAAGTATACCTGTTATTAAATGCTGTTGTTTAGAAAAGAATGTGCAAATGTACTCATCAAAATATTAAACACTTAAATATGAAAAATAGGAAATATAAATATCCAATGCAGAGGTAAAGTGAATACTACACAATTTTTAAAAATCATAGAGTAGCACTGCCTAATCGAAATGTTTCTATAATAATGAAAATATTGGCCAGGCACAGTGGCTCACACCTATAATCTCAAGACTTTGGGAAGCCAAGGTGGGAGGATCTCTTGAGCCTAGGAGTTCAAGACCAGCCTGGCAACAGAGTAAGACCTCCGTCTACAAAAAATAAAAAAGATTTTAAAAATTAGCCAGGTGTGGTGGTACATGCCTGTAGACCCAGTTATTCGGGAGGCTGAAGTGGGAGGATTGTTCGAGCCTGGGACTTCATGGCTGCAGTGAGCCATGGTCACACCACTGCAGTCCAGCCTGGCAACAGAGCAAGACCCTGTAAGAAAAGGAAAGGAAAAGGGAAAAGGAAAGGAAAAAGGAGAGGGGAGGGGAGGGGAGGGGAGGAATTAAATCCTGGAACTAAATCGATTGCATTTAGTGGTTGTCTCTCTTGGTCTCCTGTAACCTGGGACAGCTCCTCAGTCTTTGTCTTTCTTGACCTTGGTACTTTGGAAGAGTATAGGCCAATTACCTTGCATGCTGTCCCCAACTGGGGTTTGCCTAAATGTTTCTTCATGATCAGATTGAGGATATGCATTTTTGGCAGGAATGTCCCAGGAGTGATGGTGTGCCCTCCTCAGTGCATCATATAAGGGTGTACATGATGTCAACATGAAGAACAGAACACTTTACTGCTGGTGTTAACTTGATCACTTGGTTAAGGTGGTATTGGCCAGATTTCTCCACTGTAAAATTACTCTTTTTCTCTTTGAAATTAGCAAGAGCTTTATGAAGAAATATTGGAGATTAGGTAAATATCCTGTTCCTTATATTTTTGCTCACTACGCAGCATCCACTGATTATTCTTTTTGTTTGTTTGTTTGTTTGTTTTTTGAGACAGAGTCTTGCTCTGTTGCCCAGGTTGGAGTGCAGTGGTGCAATCTTGGTTCACTGCAACTTCCACCCCCCAGGTTCAAGCAATTTCTGCCTAATTTTTGTATTTTTAGTAAAGACAGGGTTTCACCATGTTGGCCAGGCTGGTCTCAAACTCCTGACTTCAAGTGATCCACCCACCTTGGCCTTCCCAAGTGCTAGGATTACAAGCATGAGCCACCATGCCCAGCCCCACTGATGATTCTTGCCAGCAACAATTATTACAGTGGTCTTTCCAAATGCTGACCTCTTCATTTTCATCATTCTTTCTACATTTTATTAATGGAATCCTCTGTACAAAAGTTTTCCCTTCTCCCCATTTATGTATTTATATCATCGGTAAGGACTTGTGGATATTTATTTTATTCTCTGAGTTACTATACACTTCTATCATTAATTATTTTGTTGCTCAAATTGGCCCAGATTTTGAAGCCAGTTTCTCAAGTGAGCTCACTTTTAACACCACCCTTCCTTGTGAGAAGGCTCAAAATCATGCATGTTTCCCAGGATCTTTGCATCAACATAAACTACTAAAACAAATGTCAACCTCCAGCAGAAAGTGTCTTGACCCCATCATGCAGGCTGAGTAGTGCAACATTCATATCGCTTCTCCCTTTCCAGATCACTCCACGTACCCACTCTTGACATTGGTTCAGTTTCCCACCAGCAATTTAGAATACCCCACCCGACATCCTCCACCAATTTGCTTCTCTCCTGGATTATTTCCTTCCATCTGGCCGGGAAATTCTCTGATTTCTCAAATATGGTTCAGTTGTACTCCTTACTCCCTTCAGGTCTCAGCTTAATTTAGGGTTGCCAGATAAAATATAGGATGCCCAGTAAAATGTGCTTTTTCGGGGGGAGGAGTGGTTATTATTATTATTTTGTTTAGATGGAGTTTCACTCTGTTGCCCAGGGTGCAGTGCAGTGGCGCAATTTCAGCTCACTGCAACCTCCCAGGTTCAAGCGATTCTCCTGCTTCAGCCTCCCAAGTAGCTGGGATTACAGGTGCCCATCACCATGCCCGGCTAATTTTTGTATTTTCAGTAGAGATGGGGTTTTACCATGTTGGCCAGGCTGGTCTCAAACTCCTGACCTCAGGTGATCTGCCCGTCTTGGCCTCCCAAAGTGCTGGGATTACAGGCGTGATCCACCATGCCCAGCCTTAAAATGTGAATTTAAGCATGGCAACAAAAACTTTTTAATGACTGTACCACGCAAATTTGAATATCAGATAAACAAGTATTTTTAGTATAAGTACTATCGCATGGTACATATTTATACTAAAAAGTATTTGTTTATCTGACATTCAAATGTATTTTTATTTGTTAAATCTGGCAATCTCAGCTCAAGTATAAGGAAGAGCTCGCGGCTGGGCACAGTGTCTCACACCTATAATCCCAGAACTTTGGGAGGCTGAAGTGGGAGAACCGCTTGAGCCCAGGAGTTCAAGACCAGCCTGGGCTACAGTGAGACTCTGTCTCTACAAGAAAAAAAAATAACACATAAATAAAGAAGAGCGAGCATTTATTATACACATAATTGGTAATTAGTTTCGATAAGACAAGCAACAAAAACATTTTACGATTTCCAAACCTCATTATCCTTTTCTAGAGAGTATAGTTTTTTAAAAAACATTTTTAGTGATGCATACATAAAGAAAAGCCCAAATATTGTTAAGTTTACAACGCAATAATTTTTCACAAAAGAAGCACTCCTGGTAAACACCAAGTAGATCAGGAATCACAGCATCACTAGCCCCAGAATCTGGGTCCACTCTTGCTGAGCCTAAGGACTACCCTGCAGTCCTGCTGGGTCCCAGTGGCAAGACCTTCCTCCCGCATCCACAGCCTCCCTCCTGCAGTGGAACTGTAAAGAGCGGCTCGTGGTGTAAGCACTGGATTCAGATCCGACCTCAGGCATCACTGTAGCTTCTTCACCCACCAAATGGGCTGTGACAATAAACGCATCTCACGGGGTAGCGGTGAGAATTAAGTGAGATCATGTAAGCTCTTACCTCTGCTCCTGGCACAGAGGTGCTCCCATAAAAGTTCATTTCCTTCCCTCCCTTTCCGGGAAAGGTGTTTTCTTCCAGGCCTTAGGACAGTGAATTCATAAAAAGATAAAACCACTCTCCTCACAGACACCCGCATTCCACACACTGCACTTCACAAAACCTCCTGAGTTCTTCCCCAGGCCTCCCAGACTCTCCGGACTGAGCTCCCTCCTTCCCTGCCCCACACCCCTCCCCACTCCTCCACTGGGTAATGACCACACTGTATTGGAACTGTCCCCACAGGACAGCAGGGCCCTTGAGGACTCAGCCACCCTTTTGACCTGAGCAGGTGCCAAGCCCACAGCAGGCGCTCAGTAAACGTCTACCAAGTGAGTGAGAGAATGAATGAATGAATGACGCACGTAATCTGCCCTTAGTTCTCTCCTTCTGGCAGCTCCCTGCTCCCATCTCCCCACTCAGCACGCTTTCAGCTGCCCTCCTGCCTTCCTCCAACTACGGAAACCACAAACTCCAGCAGGCGGCTGAGCATGTACACGTGGGGCAGAGATGAGTGGAGCGGCAAGAAGGGCTCGGAGGTCAGTGACCTCAGGCAGTGAGGTGCCCCGCCACACAGAACCAGAAGGGAACCAGAATGAAAATCCTTTCATTTTTCCAGAAAAAACAAAATCCCGAATTCTCTTCAGAAATAACACAGAGTGGATTTTAGAGATGCTCTGAATCTGCATTCACCAAAGAGGAGGAAGGCTGTGCCAGAGAAGAAAAAGAGGCAAAGTGAAAATTGTTGGCAGAGCCTGTTAAAGCTGAGGGGAGGTTTTGTATTCTCTCCAATTTCCCCACCAGCAGCCCTTCCCGTCCTCCCGCTCCCCAGCAAGTCAGAAGCAGGAGGCTTGGTTGCTGCCAGCCAGGCAAGGGACAGCCTCCAGCAGAGTCCACCCACCCACAAGTGTCTCCTCAGAACAAACAGAAAGTCTCGCAAGCACACTTTGTTCAGTTCTGCAGCTTACCAGGTGAGTGACTTTGTGGCTCTCTGCTTTAGTTTTCCCATCTTCAAAACAGGAGAGAAAATCAGCGGGCCCTTTGCAAGGCTGCTGGGAGGAGGAGAGATGGAGCAGGTAGACACCTGGCACAACTGTGCTTGACAGGTGGTCATGAGCCTGGTGTGGGAGGAACAGGTAGGGCACTGGACAGGGTTCATGCGATAAAATGGAGAGTTTAACATCGGTTCTGTGCCTGCCTGGGAGTGTAATGCAGGGCAAACCATCGGGGCCCTTTCTTAGAAAAGACAAAAACATTGCTCTTTAAGACTATCTTGGATGGGTGCGGTGGCTCACACCTGTAATCCCAGCACTTTGGGAGGCTGAGGTGGGTGGATCACCTGAGGTCAGGAGTTTGAGACCAGCCTGGCCAACATGGTGAAACCCTATCTCTACTAAAACAATACAAATAATAATAATAATAATAAATTAGCCAAGTGTGGTGGCACACCCTGTAGTCCCAGCTACTCGGGAGGCTGAGGCAGGAGAACTGCTTGAACCTGGGAGACAGAGGCTCCATTGAGCTGAGATCATGCACTCCAGCCTGGGTGACAGAGCTAGACTCTGTCTTAAAAAAAAAAAAAAAAAAAAAAAAAGGCCAGGTGCGGTGGCTTACGTCTGTAATCCCAGCACTTTGGGAGGCCAAGGCGGGTGGATCACGAGGTCAGGAGTTTGAGACCAGCCTGGCCAACATGGTAAAACTCCGTCTCTACTAAAAATACAAAAATTAGCTGGGCATGGTGGCGCACACCTGTAACCCCAGCTTGAATCGCTTGAGCCCGGGAGGCAGAGGCTGCAGTAAGCCAAGATCGCACCACTGCACTCTAGCCTGGGAGACAAAGCGAGATTCCATCTCAAAAAGAAAAAAACAAACAAACAAAAACTTTCTCCTATCAAATCTGTAAAGTGAGCTATCTGCAATGCACACACAGGCACGATTTTCTTGTGAATCTTCAAGAACCAATACATCTTTCAGGGAGGGGCCAGAACAACTACCAAACTGGAATAGTGATAGACTCACAGCCAGGAGGGGACTCGGGTGCAGCACACAGCAGGGACTCGGGGTGGGGCAGGCCGGACCCCCAAGGCTACTTTCAGGACTTTGGCTCCAACTCTGCGGGTGAGGAAGAAGGTGTCGGGGGCACTGAAGGATTCTTTCCAAGCCCAGGAGGGACGTGACCTGGTTTTGTTTTTACAGGATCCATCTGCCTGCTAACTAGGTCATGTCTTTGGGAAGACTGCTGGCTAGAGAAGAAAAACCTTCTAACAACCACAACTCACTGACACTTGTCCAGCTGTCCCTCGAGAGAGTGAGAGAGCAAGGAACAGAGGTTTGTCAGGAAGATGCTGGCAAGAGATCCCTGTTGGGGGCAGGAGGAAGGGGGCCCAGTTCTCAGAAACTAGGGTGACACAAGTCTCCCAGAAACTTTCTTAAACCAAAGGGAAGCAGCATTGCCAACAAGTAGCAGTAAGGGAAAATGTTTCATATGCTGGCTTCTGAACTCTATTTTAATCCCTAGAGGCCCCTGAAGGCTGGCAGAATATGCTGCCCCAAAATATGCCACTTTGACATAGGATTATATCAAGCTAAAGACACCTGAAAAACAGCAGATGCAAGAAGGGCATTTCATCTTCAGGAGATGAAAACTCCCATGAAAAACGTGCCCCCTCCCTATGGACATAGAGTATGGAATGACAGACATCAGAGGCTTAGAAGGGAAAGGGAGGAGGGTGGGCGGGAAGTGAGGGATGAGAAATTATTTTTTTTTTTTTTGAGACAAGGTACCAACCTACCCAGGTTTGAGTACACTGGCGTGACTGTGGCTCCCTGCAGCCTCGACTTCCCAGGCTCAGGCAGTCCTCCCATCTCAGCCTCCAAAGTAGCTGGGACCACAGGTGCATACCACCTTGCCCGGCTAATTTTTCGTATTTTTAGTAGAGACGGGGTTTCACCATGTTGCCCAGGCAGCCTCAACTTCCCAGGCTCCAGATACCCCAACTCCCCTCAGCCTCCCAAAGTGCTGGGATTACCGCCCAGCCAGAAATTACTTAGTGGGTACAATTTACACTGTTCAGGTGATGGTTACACTGGAAGCCCAGATTTCACCAGTAGGCAATAGATCCATGTAACAAAAGTGCACTTCTCCCCACTAAATCCATACAAATAAAATATAAAATAAAATAAAATAAAAGGTACCCTCCCTGTACCAGGAGAAAAGAAACACTCTTCAGTGGAGAGTAACAGCAGAGATAATTCTGTACAAAACAGACCTTGTTAAAATAAGGCTTACTTTCCTTTAGCCTCCCCACATAATTTGGTTACTTTTCCACAAATGCCTCTCTTTGTTCAACCTCATATAAAAACATTATGTTTTGTCACTGCTTTGGGTCTTCATTTGTTTATGAGGGCTCCCGTGTCACATAGAACTTTTATTAAATTTGTATGCTCTTCTATTTATCTCTGTCAATTTAGTTTTCAGATCCCACCAGGACCCCAAGAGGGAAGAGGGGAAGTTCTGACTCCCTGACATCCTCTATTGGCCCAACTTTCACTAAAGTCTCCAAATCTACAACAAAGTTAATTTTAGTTCACTCAAATTATTTAACATTAAATATCTATGTGTAAAAGAAAAACAGTCTGTCCTAACAGTGATTATCCCTAGAGTAGGATGATGGGTGACCATTCCAATTTTTTTCTATACTTTCTGACTTTTCTATAGTTAGCTGTGTTTAAGGTTTAAAAAATGGCAAAAAAACAAAAAAACAAAAAAACAAAAAACAAAACAAAACAAAAAAACACCACACAGGAATTTATTTTTTATTTTATTATTAATATTACTTTTTTTGAGACAGGGCCTCATTCTGTTGCCCAGGCTGGAATGCAGTGGTGTGAATCATGGCTCATTGCAGCTTTGACCTCCTGGGCTCACAAGATCCTCCCACATCAGCCTCCCCGGTACCTGGAACTATAGGCATGCACCCCCACGCCCAGATAATTTTTGTATTTTTCGTAGAGACAAAGTTTCACCATGTTGCCCAGGCTGGTCTTGAATCTCTGAGCTCAAGCAATCCCCCTGCCTCAGCTCCCAAAGTGCTGGGATTACAAAGTGGGTGAGCCACAGCACCCGGACAGAGGATTTCTTTTTTTTATTATTATTATTTTTATTTTTTTTACTACAGGTGCCCGCCACCAAGCCCGACTAATTTTTTATATTTTTAGTAGAGATAGGGTTTCACCATGTTAGCCAGGATGGTCTCGATCTCCTGACCTCGTGATCCACCCGCCACAGCCTCCCAAAGTGCTGAGATTACAGGCGTGAGCCACCTCGCCGGGCCTAAGAGGATTTCTGTACTAGAGAAAACTGGTAAAAACAAAACCAAAAAAATGTTTTTTAAATCAAACTCTTAAGAGAGCAAAGAAGCAAAGTAAAATAGTGATGGGCTCGTAGCCCATCACTATCAAGAAAGGAATAAAATATCTTGTGAAGATAACATTTTAACAGAGGAAATTGGGAGGGTATCAGCCAAGCATTGCCAGCTCAGAGAACAGGTGGCTTAGAAAGCAACAAGTAAAACAGAGCCCCCAAGAAATTCTAAAAACAGCTTGAGAATCAGAGGAACTTTCATACTGTTGTGGGAATGCTAAGCGGCACGGCCACTTTGGAAAAGTTTTTGACAGTTGCTAAAAAAGTTATACATACCTCTACTACATGATCCAGCAATTCTACTCCTAGGTATTTATCCAAGAGAAATGAAAGCCTGTGTCTATTACAAACACTCATATACATATAAGGTACAGCGGCTCACGCCTATAATTCCAACACTTTAGGAGGCCAAGGCAGGAGAATCACTTTAAGTCAGGAGTTCAAAACCAGCCTGGACAACATAGTGAGATCCCATATTTACAAAAGAAAAAAACAAACAACAAAAAAACCCAAAGACTTACACACCAACAATCCTAAGAGACTTATTCATAATAGCTGAAAATGGAAAAAACAAAACAAAACAAAAAAAACACCTCAATATGGAAATGGAAAAACAAAACTAGTGGTATATCCATACAATGTAATCTTACTCAGCAGTAAAACAAAAGCACAACTGATAATGCAAAAAGCCCAACTGATAATGCAAAACAGCACAGTTGAATTTCACAGATATTATCTGAGTGAAATAAGCCAGACAAAGGAGTACTATATCATTATTTGCAATAGTTAAGTTCTATAAAATTGGCAAGAATACTGAATCAGTCAATACTGAACTACTGCTTCTGGCAGAAATACAGGGTTAGGTTTCTGAAAACTTCTGACCACAACATTTTCATCAACTGATTAATATATGATCTTGTTTTTCATGTGTGTTTAATATATGACCTTGTTTTTTATGTGTGTTTCTGTTTAGAGACACCTTCCTTAGTATATATTGTTGATTCATTAACATCAAATTCTCAGCCAACATCCCTGTAGCTCATGCCTGAACAAAGCTTCTCTAATACATATTCTCGTTGTAAAGCACATCACAGTCCTCTTGCTTTTAGGAACACTAGAAAGCACTCCAGCACTATGCCTGAGGGTCATTTGAAACAGCAAAATCATCAACAAAAACCACAAAAATGCAAAAACCATGGCACTAAATAGACCATGAAAAGGACACCTGTTTACTGTATGAGCTGAAACAAGAAGGCGGAGCGTTGCCTTGTTCGACTTCAGCTGGGAAGACAGGTGTCAGGGGACTCAAACTTTTCAGCACTCTGTTATACTTGTGAATGATCACAAAAGAGCTGTGAGTATTAATTTTGGGGTTACAAATAAATTTTAGCAAATAAGCTGATTCACAAATACAGAATCTGTGGATAAAGAGGATCAACTGTATATAAATACTATATGAATCCATTTATATTACATCTTAGAATGGGCAAAACTAACAAATGATTTTAAAAAATCAGAATTGTAGTTGCCTGGAGGTGAGCACTAACTGGAAAGAAGCATGAGGGAACTTTCTGGGGATGGAACTATTCTATATCTTGATAGGAATGTGGGTCACACAGGTGCATGCATCTGTCAAAACTCACCGAACTACACATTTCTCTGTATGCAATTACAGCATTTTGAAAACAATTCCTAGACATTCCTCCTATCAAGAAGTAAGAGTGTGGGAGGGCTTGTGACTACTTAAAGTAATAGAGCACAGCAGAATGATACTAAGTGACTTTCTTGGCTGGCTGAGAAAAAAGTAGGCACTGGCAGGCATTGAGCCTGACCCCAAGTATCCAAGGCAGACATCAAATAGCTTGCAAACGGCCTGGCACAGTGGCTCACACCTGTTATCCCAGCACTTTGGGAGGCCAAGGTGGGAGGATCACTTGAGCCCAGGAGTTCAAGACCAACCTGGGCAACACAGCGAGACCCTGCCTCTATAAAAATTTAAAAATTAGTCAGGCATGGTGGTGTACACCTGTGGTCCCAGTTATTTGGGGAGCTGGGGTGGGAGAATTGCTAGAGCCCAGAAGGCCAAGGCTACAGTGAGCTAAGAAGGTGCCACTGCACTCTAACCTGGGCACAGAGTGAGAATTTATCTTGAGAGAGAGAGAGAGAGAGAGAGAGAGAGAGAGAGAGCGCGCGAGAGAGAGCCTGCAAACCATGACAGAGCTGGGCGGAAGCCATGCTAGCTTCCTCAACACCACCTCCTTTCTTCCTCCCTGCCCTCCTCACTGCCCCCCACCAACTTCACTTCCTCTGCTCTCTGGCTATAAATTTGGGCAGAGATGCTTCTCCCCACACCTCACACACCCACCATCAGGCATGGGCAACCCAGAGAGGTGGCAGCTGTGTGCTGTGGGCAGAGGAGGGGCTGCCAGCTCCAGTCCATTCATGGCTTCTAACTGACCTCTACGGCCGGCCAACAAAGGGCCTCTGTGTAAGCCCCAGCCACCTGCAAGCAAAGCCTCAGTGATGTCAGGACAGACCTCAGACAAACAGGCCTTTGCAAGCTGCCTGGAAAGCCACCTCCCAGCCTGCCCCTGCATTGGCCACAGGCCTATTGGGAGACCCATACCCAGGAAAGGGCTCCACAGCCTAGACAGAGGGACAGGACACAGGCATCCCAGTAGCCTGTGGCCCCTGATGAGCCAAATCCCAAATAGCCTTCCTCCCACCTCCCGGGACAGGAAACACCATCATTCACTTCTCTACCTCCCTCAAGGGAATGGGCCATCTCTCTGGGCTTTCTGCCTGTATTTGCTAAACTGAGTGTATTTTTTAAGGTGCTGGAAAATTGGCTCAGCTGCAATGACCACCTGCTCCATCAAGCCCTGTGCACACAGCAGCTTCGGACCCCAGAGCCCCCATGCTTCTGTGGGAGCAGACTAGTTCTAAGGCTGCGTGGGAGCAGCCTGCCATCCCTTGCATCAGGCATTTGGCCACAGTGGGCTCACCTGGTGGCTGGCAATCACGAAATCAGCCTCTCTTGAACAAATTATGATCTTTTTGTTTAAGCATTTGTGATTCTGAACAAATTGATTGGGCTTGGCTTTCAGATGGGACAAGGTAAAGATGCTTCCATGCTTTCGAGAAAATGACAACAGCAAGAGAATGTATACAGCATACCATCATGTGTCACAGCCCGTTCTAAGTGCTTTGTAAGGCACAGCCCTGCCCAGCAGAAAAATATGCAAGCCACGTGCGATTTTACATTTTCAAGTACTCATATTTACAAAGTAAAAATAGGTGAAACTAATTTTAATAATGTTTTACTTAGGTCAATATATGCATAAGTCTCATTTCAACATAGAATCAATATAAAAAATATTAATTAGCCACTCTTTTTTCCATACCAAGTCTTCAAAATCCAGATGCGCTTCAAAAGCACATCTCAATTCAGAAAAGCCACCTGTTGAAGTGCTTCGCAGCTGCACATGGCCAGTCTCCCGTGCTGGACAACTTAGATCAGACATTAGCTAATTCAGTCCTCACAACCATACGCACATTTTACTGATGGGGAAACTGAGGCACAGGGATGTTGAACAACCTGCCCAAGGTCTCACAGCTGTTGGCAGAGCTGGAGGGTGGCAGACCCAAAGCCCACGTGCTTATGAGGTTTTTCATTTCCACCAACAGCTCCTCAAATCAAAGGCACCATGCATGCCTGCCAGCATCTCTCCCTGCTCCCTGGCAAACCTGCGTAGGCCTTTGGCGAGCTGGCCCCTGGAACTCTGTAAGTTTCTACCCAGACAAACCATGGTATCCCAACCCTTTCTGGCCCCTCTAGTCACCACCTACCAAAGGCATCTCTGACCCATGAGAGAGCGCTTATCTGAGTAACTCTGATCAAGTTGAGGGATGTGGACAGCAGCCCAGTGCCCCTGCCTCCCTAGCACGTCAGTGTAGGATATGGACTGATGCCAGGCTATGTGTCCCAGCTAAAGGCACTGATACTCAGGAGGAAGTCAGGGAATATTTGCTCCCCACATCTGGCCAGAGTGTTCACATATTCATTGAGAAGTCTTTTTTTTCTTTCTTTCTTGAGACAGAGTCTTGCTCTGTTGCCCAGGCTGGAGTACAGTGGCACAATCTTGGCTCACTGCAAGCTCCGCCTCCCGGGTTCAAGCGATTCTCCTGCCTCAGCCTCCCGAGTAGCTGGGATTACAGGCACGCACCACCACGCCTGGCTAATTTTTGTAGTTTTAGTAGAGATGGGGTTTCGCCATGTTGGTTAGGTTGGTCTCAATCTCCTGACCTTGTGATCCGCCCACCTCGACCTCCCAAAGTGCTGGGATTACAGACATGAGCCACCACACCCGGCCTCATTCAATAAGTTTCCATTGGGTACCTGCTGTGTGCCAGGCACTGTCTTGGGCCCTGGGGATACAACGGTGAACAAAACAGACAAAAACCCCACTCCCATGGAGCTCAGATACAGCAGGAGGAACTAAGCAACACCTGTTTGTGACAAAAGGAAGCCCCACTAGTCTTAATTCAGTCTCTTGTACATAGTAGGTACTCAATAATAGCTGTTGAATGAATGAGTTTTCCTGGCTTGGAACTATTTTTTCTGGATGTGGTAATGCAAAGATAGTTCTGGGGCAGGGGCAAGTGAGGGCTGTGGAACCCCACAGGAAAGCCAGTGACCCACTTGGGGTTCATGCCCACAACTCCAGCTTCAGGAACTGGAGCTCCACCCACCAAGGAAACCAAGGAACCATTCAGAGCCAGGCGTGGTGGCACACGCCTGTACCCTAGCTACCTGGGAGGCTGAGGCAAGAGGACTGCTTGAGCCCAAGAGCTTGAGGCTGTAGTGTACTATGATCACACCTATGAATTAAAAAAAAAAAAAAAAAGAGAGAAGAAAACTTCAAGAGGCTCCCCCAGGTTATATGCTAACCGACTGAAATTCCCTTAACCTCAAAATGTAGTCAAGTCTCAAGTCTACTGCAAGAGACAGGACTTCTGCAAGTTAACTGAAACTGGAGGTCCGGCACTTCTTACATTCAACTTCCACTCCATGCTTGGCCCTCCTCCCACAAGCCATGTCACCCAAGTCCTCGCCAGACAACATCTCCCTTCAAAACTCTAACAGGTAATCAAGGTCTGGTGAAAACTGGCACAGCCACCACCAGGAACAAGTTATGGAGAAAATACGTCTGTAGCATCCACTGTTTCTCAGCCACTACTGCCGAGCAAACAGCAGCACCGCAACCAAAATAGTTCCCTTTTTTATTCTGATTGGGTAATATTATAAATACACACCACGATTCATTCATTCAGCAAATATCTCAAAACTTCTACAGACCAGGTCTTGTGCTTTCTATTTTGAATCTTATCGCTAATTCAGTGTTTGGTTTTGGTTTTATTTCTTCATTCTCCTTACTTCTTTTTTTTTTTTTTTTTTTTTTTGAGACCGAGTCTCACTCTGTTGCCCAGGCTAGAGTGCAATGACACGATCTTGGCTCACTGCGACCTCCACCTCCCAGGTTCAAGCGATTCTCCTGCCTCAGCCCCTCGAGTAGCTGGGACCATAGGCGTGCCACCACACCCAGCTAATTTTTGTATTTTTAGTACAGGGTTTTACCATGTTGGCCAGGCTGGTCTCAAACTCTTGACCTCAAGTGATCCGCCCGCCTTAGCCTCCAAAAGTGTTGGGATTACAGGTGTGAGCCACGCGCCCAGCCTCATTCTGCTTACTTCTTAGAGACAGGGCCTCACTTGCTTTTAAACAAACTTTGTCATTGTGCACATTTTTCACACCCACCCCATCTCAGCCTTCTCCACTCCATCAACAGGCTTCTCTGCAAGCAAATGAGGGAAAGCTTCCAAGTTCAACCAACGTACATGCCTGGGATGCCCCTGCCCATACACACATGGTGTCCGAAGCAAGTTCTCCCTTAAACCACCATCACCTGCAAAGTCAAGAGTCTTCTCCCAACCAAGAGGCCTGAATCTAAACTGGCTCTGAGGCTCAACGCAAGGGAAAGGAAACAGAATTATAAGCAGCACAGGACCTCTAGTCTCCATAAGATGAAGAAACTGAGTAAAGAAAAGTGAAGCAGAAAAGTCAAGCTTACAGCCAGAAAGCAGCACAATCAGGCCTGCAATGCAATCCTTGCTGCCCACATTTAATGTAAAGATAACTGTCAGCAAATGCCCTGGAACCTAGCCATGGCCAGCAGCTGAGCTGCCCCCAATTCCATTTCTGTCTAAATTTACTACCTCACTGCATCATCAGGAAGGAATGCAAACTGAGGTAGGGGGAAGGGAGGGAACAGGCGACATTCTGGCAGATGCAAAACCTCAGGGCCAGCCCTGACCATCACGCGAGCAAACGCAGCCACAACTTGGTTCTACCCTGCTGAAAGGAAATCCACCAACCCAGCTGACAGGGAGAGGCAGGAGAACAGGGAAGCTGCTGTTATTGTCAGAAGGGGTTTCAGGCAACAAAAAGCAAATCTGTTCCTGCTTTACCACCTGAAATGACCGTCACATACTGGCCAGCCTGGGCCTGCTGGAATATGTGCTCACCCCCTGACTTGGGGACTGCTTGCTAAGAGGGGTGCCTTTCCACTGGGTCCTCTAAGTACCTCAGTCACTATCCTTCCAGAACTAGCTGCAGGGCGGACTCATGCTAAACGCAAATTCCCTCCCTGGAATGACAGACAGCATCATGGCAGGCTTCCAGAACTTTTTGTATACTACAAAACATGTTTGTGGGGAGGGAGGTAAAGACCCCTGAGATGCTCCCCACCAGCTTTCAGTAACCGGGAGTAACCCATCCTCGCTCCCCAGGGACACAGCGACAGTCACACAACAAGAAAGATGAGGAAGGAACTTGGCCAAGTTGAAACTCCTGGCTCTCAAAACTTAAAAATAACCTGGCTGTGGATCCTAAGAACTCCCTCTGAAACATTCAAGCAGAAAGTCTCCTGCCTTCCAGTGTGACCCTGAGACCTTGTGTCCAGTTGGTTTCCCTGTAAGGGGAAAAGTGGAAAACAAAAACTGGAGTGGATATAAATATTTGCTGGCAAGTGCTACCCTGCTGTTGCCACGCCTTGGAAATTTTGGTGACCTGTTTCGTTTGAGGACAAGGTTTCTGTTCAGATAGTCGGATGGACTCTAAGGACAGTGTCAACCAAAATTTGGTTATGGGCCAGGCATGGTGGCTCACACCTGTAATCCCAGCACTTTGGGAGGCCGATGTGGATGGATCCCTTGAGGTCAGGAGTTCGAGACCAGCCTGGTCAACATGGAAAAACCCCGTCCCCACTAAAAATACAGAAATTAGCTGGCCAAGGTGGAGTGTGCCTGTAATCCCAGGTACTTGGGAAGCTGAAGCATGAGAATTGCTTGAACCTGGGAAGCAGAGGTTGCAGTGAGCTGAGATATTGCCACTGCACTCCAGCCTGGGCAACAGAGCGAGACTCAGCCTCAAAAACAAAACAAAATAAAATAAAATTTGGTTCTAGCACCTCTGCACACAGCCTGGGGTTGCTCCTGACCCCCAGACAAGGCATCTTGCTCACGCCCAGGGGAAGTACGGGTTGGCACACCCCTACCTATGCCTGCAGCACTTGGGGATGTCACACAAGCACCCCTGAGGGCATGGTCCACTTGCCCTAACCCACACCCCTTCAGAGGAACGAAAGGCAGCCCATGTGCCTCTGAGCCTCTGGGGCTCTGTCCACTGCCCTGCAGGGAGGCACTTGTGCAGGCACAGGCTCCTAGCCAGAAAAGGAAGCTGGAGACAGCCTCTCGTTGCAAGAGTGCCACCCAACTCCTCCAGTCGGCAGGCACGCCTCCACACTCTGCCTTCTTTGTTGCTCCTGGAATGGCCCTGGCTCCACCAGAGTACAAAAAGACCTCAGCCTTGAACTACCCATAGCCACAGCAGCCCCTGAAGTTTCTTCTTTGTTAGAAAGGAGAAACTTATAAGAGCTAAGAGGCAGCACAGCACAGTGGTCAAAATCTCCAACTCAGCAGCCAGACTCAGCAAAGCTACTCCATAAAAGTATTAGGCAGGCCACTTAACCTCTGTGTAGCTCAGTTTCCCCGTCTGTGAAATGGGGATAATAAAGTAGGGTTGTTGGGAGGATTGAACAACTTAATACAGGTGAGAAAAGCATAAGAAGTGCTTAGAAAAGTGTCTGGCAGAGAGAAACTGCTAGACAAATTTTAGTAAAACTGTCTCAGAGCCATAACCCCAGCTAAAAATCCCTTATTCCACCTTCACAGCCTAATGGAAGTCCCTCCACTCCTTCAACAGGCATCCACAGAGCCCACAGCATGTGGGGCACTGGGACAAAGAAGGGAGACTGGCCCAGACACTGCTGGGCCTGAGGCCACTAACCTATGACAAATGATCCAGCAATGCCCAGGGTACCACAGGATCCCACGGAGAGGACTGGGTCATGCCAGCACAAACAAGGACAGTGAGTGCCACAAACCAGAGCTCCCAGCTGCCCCCTGCCCTAAGGATGACAAGTTTAATTGGAATGAGCGCCTCAAAAGGCCTGCAGGGTTGGTGATCATCATCGTACCAGTGGCTTGCCACGTGTGGTTGTTTCCTAAAGGACACCTTTAGTCCTTTCTAATCTCACTTTAATCGGATGCACTCTTCCAAGCAAATTGGCCTCTAGCTCAGTAAATGATTCTACATTTGGCCAGAGATCCAAGAATCGCAGTGCCTGATACATTCTGTATCACTAACGGGCTCAGCCACTACCTTTGTACTGGATACTTTCTGCAGACAATCTTAATGCTGATTATTCTAAGGATGGCAGGGACATGAGTGATTCATGTTTCTTCTTTAATTGTATGTATTTTCCAGAATACCTAAGGTAAAAATGATTACCACTTACAATTGCAAATGTAACCATAACTAAAAATAAAGATTGTTTTTTAATTCTGTGAAGGTCTGGGAAGGGGCTGGGATGCCAGGCCGCTTGGCCTCTGCCTTTCCAGGCTCTATGCCACTGCCAACAATAATGCTGCCCAGTCCCTGTTACTTGGTTAGCTGAAATCCAGGCATCTAATTATACCCAATGCCACTGTCACAGGACTTTGGGCCGGGAAGGACCCTGAGAGGTCATCTTGGCTCAAAAGAGCTAGAGGGACTTGCCCAACACCACACCCTGAGCTCATGCCTGTAATCCCAGCACTTTGGGAGGCTGAGGTGGGAGATCACTTGAGGCTGGGAGTTCAAAACCAGCCTAAGCAACATGGTGAGACTCTGCCTCAGTTTTTTAAAAGAATGCACACAGGCTGCCCAATGTCTAAAGCACTGGGCATCCCCATATCCCAGGGTGTGCATCTGCAGGGCCAGACAGATTGGAGTCTTCAATGTCACTGCGAAATGTTACCAGCAGAATCAGAAATTTACTCCCATGTCACTGGAAACCTGGACTCAACTGGTTCAAATTATGGCACATCTCCAAAAGGCATTCTGGTGGCAGTCCCCAGGTCATCACATCGAGTCATGCCAGTCACTCAGACACAGCCACATGGCTATTGACCTTCTGTCACTTTCTTCCCCTTCAGCACTTGGTTTGGGTTTAATGAAATGCCTGATATGGGAGGAGGCTGGTTAGCCAGTGCCTCTGGGAAACACAGGCAGACCTCTGTCCTGGAATTCTGGAGGGGCTGCTTTATTACCAGACTAGCCCATGTTGTTTCCTTTTATGTAAAAAATGCTCAATTTTTTAATCTAGGCTAGAATTAAGCACCATATTTCAAGCATCTATTGCTAATAAAGTCTGATAAACAGTAATTAAAAAGTCATGAAGGGCCAGGTGCGGTGGCTCACACCTATAATCCCAGCACTTTGGGAGGCAGAGGCAGGCGGATCACCTGAGGTTAAGAGCTCAAGACCAGCCTGGCCAACATGGCAAAACCCCGTCTCTACTGAAAATACAAAAATTAGCCAAGCATGGTGGTGTGCGCCTGTAATCCCAGCTATTCAGGAGGCTGAAGCAGTAGAATTGCATGGGCCCGGGGCGGCGGTGGCTGCAGTGAGCCAAGATCGCACCATTGTACTCCAGCCTGGGTGACAGAGCAAGACTCCATCCCAATTGAAAACAAAAAAAAAGGCTGGGCACAGTGGCTCACGCCTGTAATCCCAGCACTTTGGGAGGCCAAGGTGGGTGAATCACGAGGTCAGGAGATCAAGACCATCCTTGCTAACACGGTGAAAACCCGTCTCTATTAAAAATACAAAAAATTAGCCGGGCGTGGTGGCAGGTGCCTGTAGTCCCAGCTACTCGGGAGGCTGAGGCAGAAGAATGGCGCAAACCCGGGAGGCGGAGCTTGTAGTGAGCTGAGATTGCGCCACTGCACTCTAGCCTGGGCTACACAGCGAGACCCCAACAAAAAAAAAAAAAAAAAAAAAAAAAAGGTCATGAAGATGAGGAGCAGCTCAGTGTGCAAGAGACTGTCAGATGGAAGGGCATCTGTAGTCATATAGACAGGACATGTAGACATGCAGATAGGACATCTGTAGTCATGCAAATAGGACATGTAGGTACGTAGATAGGACATCCACATGTTCCTTGCTTGGACTGCTTATTTAACCCTGTTCATTGCCAGGAAAGTAAAATCAGGAGAGACAGGCTCCCTGGCCCTGGTCAGGGCAGGGCCATTCTCAGGAGGAGTCACACCTGTTTTCAGGCTCCCAGGCTAAGGTGGGTCTGCCACTGCAGTTTTCTGGGTTAGGATACCGCTGAAAGGACATCCACCAAGGACAGAAAGACTAAACACAATGCCAACCTTTCCTCTCTCCCTGCTGGTGAGGAGCAGGCCTGTCCGTTCACTTTCCGGGTACAGGAGACCCTGGAACCTGCTTATTCTTGCCTTTCCCACCCCTTTGATCATAACGAAGTCTGTCAGAGCCTTCTCCCCAAGTGAGCAGAATGTGGCTCTCTCCTGGTTAGCTTTAGCAGTGACGGATCACCCAGGCCCACCCACAGCAGGGAGGGTAAGCACAGGGGCTTCAGGTCCAGGGGACACAAAAGTCCACAGTCCAGGCTGGGTGCAGTGGTTCACGCCTGTAATCCCAGTACTTTGGGAGGCCAAGGCGGGCGGATCACGAGGTCAGGAGATCGAGACCATCCTGGCTAAGACGGTGAAACCCCAACTCTACAAAAAACATATATATGAAAACTTAGCCAGGCGTGGTGGCGGGCATCTGTAATCCCAGCTACCTGGGAGGCTGAGGCAGGAGAATGGCGTGAACCCAGGAGGCAGAGCTTGCAGTGAGCCAAGATCGCGCCACTGCACTCCATCCTGGGCGACAGAGTGAGACTGTCTCAACAACAACAACAAAAAAAGGTCCACAGCCTGAAATGTGGGAGAAGGAGGCATGGAAAAGGCAAGGAGCCCACAAATGCTCCCTATAGCACTTGGGTGTGGAGTGAATCTGGAGGGGCAATAGAAGGCATCCACTCACATGTGAGAGACCACCTGGTCCCACCATGCAAGTGGTCAGGCAGAAGGAAAATCCCAACTGGTGTGGGAGCACCACTACTGGTACCCACGTGGTCTTGAGCAAGTCACTTAACCTCTCTGGCCTCAGTTTCTCAACTGTAAACAAAGAATGGTGCCTACATCAAAACTAAGTGTGCAGGTTAAATGCCAATAATGTCCAAAAGCACTGAACCCCAGTGCCCGGCACACCACTGGCACTTGACACATGGTAGCTATTATTAGAACCATAATGCCCAAGTCACCCGCTCCTACCTACCCTGAGAAGCGGGGGCTGTGGTGATGTGCAAAGGCCCTTCGATGGAGAGGACAGGGGAGGGCGCAGCTGCTGGGGTGCAGCAGGCAGGTGGTCCTCCTGTCAGCCCCTGGGGAGACTGCCCCAGCTGCACAGAGCTGCCTTGCCCAAAGCCACCATCTTCCTGGGCAGCCCACAGCCAACAGCTGATCCCTGAGGGAGTGTGAAGGCTGGGCCATGTCAGGCCAACTAGGATGACCCTAAAGGACTTTTCCAGCTCCCAGGCTCCCTGTGGGGTCAGGCCCCAGCAGCTCAGCTCTCTTCTAGCCATTCCTGATTCCTTCTCCACTTTACACAGGTGGGGACCCCAAAAGCACCTTTTAATAAGCCCTTGTATGGTAAACTCTGTCTCAGTCAGTTTCCCAGGAAACCCAGCCTACAACAGGTGGTTTATTTGTGGGGTTTTTTTGTTTTTTTGTTTTGAGACAGGGTCTTGTTCTGTCACCCAGGTTGGAGTGCAGTGGCATGATCATGGCTCACTGCAGCCTCACCCTCCTGGGCTCAAGCAATCTTCCCACCTCAATCTCCCAAGTAGCTGGGACTACAGGTGTGCACCACCATGCCTGGCTAATTTTTCTGTTTTTTGTAGAGATGGGGTCTATGTTGCACAGGCTGGTCTTAAACTCCTGGGCTCAAACAATTCTCCTGCCTCAGTCTCTTGAGTCGCTGGGATTACAGGTGTGAGCCACCACATCCAGCTTGTGTCCTTTTTCCTTAGAAAGGGAGAAGAGGACCAGTGTGAGGAAGACAGGTGGATCACATGGAGGAGACGGTGGGGCACAACTAACAAAGGCACGGTGCCCTCTGCACCCCACCTCTGCAGTGTCAGCAGTGGTACTAAAACAGAAGCCACACTGCACTAGGTGGTATAGGCCAGGAGCAACGCCTAGAAGACCAAAAACCCAACGCCATGGACAGAGAGACACAAAGAGGCCACAGGGGTGTGGCTGGAGGAGGAAGTAGGCCCAGCAGAACAGGGAAAGAGACACACCTCTGTAGGATCTTATTTTATTAAACCCACAAAGACCAGCCATGGAAAGTGCCAGGAGATTTTCCGTGCCACGTTAATCAGTAACTGGAAACTGGGCATCTTGAGACTCTAAGGGCTTACAGAGGTGGCAAGAGGGATTCACAAGCTCTTTCCACAAAGTCAAATACCCAAAGGGACACCTTTGACTTAGGAAGGGGACCAGGCTAACCCAAACATCTACTTTGCTTTGCTTTTGGCCTGAGTGGCATCGCGTGTCATGGGGACTTCTGTCACTCTGACTCTCACTGCCAAGCACTCTGCACCATTAATCATTCCTCTATTTGGAAGTGGAATCTAACCATTATTTAACAAATGTAACATGTTGGGTAGACAAAATCTTTCCAGTAATACCAGATGTAGGGGAGGGAAAAGTATCTGTGGGGGTGAGCCCCTCAGCTGTCCAGCCTCCTCAGGCTACTGACAAGGGAGGAGCAGTCTGGAGGAGCACGCAGTCTGTTCAAGTTCCCCACACAGGGACAGGCAAAGACTGCCATTGCTCAGACCGAAAGACTTCCTCCTCTGCCCCAAGGGAGGTCACGGAAGAGCAGATGGAAGCTCTGCCACCAAAGCAGGCATGGGGCAAACCCTCTCCTACACAGTCGGCAGCTCGGTCCTGGCATGAGCGCTGCAGGGAGCAACCAAGCCACACCTAAAGGACACAAACCACGCAGCCCCACAGTCCCACTCCTGGCAGCTGATCTTGCAGCTACGCCTGTCCCTTGTAGATGGGTACATTCCAAAGGCCCATCGGTAAGGGTTGCTTAAGTGACCTTAGGTGACCCGGGCACATCGCACAGCAGCCACGTATAGCCAACTCAACACATGCGGATGCAGAGCCACTGCAGAGACGCTGTGCAGTGGAACAGCATGCCACCACTGGGGCTGGCAGAAACACATATGCTCATTACACCCAGGACACTCGACCAGACAGGCTGGGAAAAGAGGCTCAGTTTTCACTGTGTGTGCTTGCTTATCTGTGAAGTTTATACAAAAAATGAATAAAATACACAATTCCATTTTTAAACGAAATTCCAGAATAGGTAATGCCACAGAGACAGAACGCACATCGGTTGTTGCCAGGAGCTGGGGGAGATGGGGGGAAACAGGGAGCAATTGGGTTAGGGGTATGGGGTTTCCTTTTGGGTTGATGAAAACATTTTGGAACTAGACAGAGGTGTTCATTGTACAACACTGTGAATGTATTAATATTAAACAACACTGAATTGTTCACTTCAAAATGGTTAATTTACCTTATGTGAATTTCATCTCAATTAAAAATAAAAAATAAAAATAAATAAATAAAATAGGCCTCCAAATCTCTGCTTGGGAGACAGTTTGGCAATGCTGGTTAGATGCGTGAGCCCTGAGGCTGAACTAAACTGTCAAGCTCAAGCCCCAGCAGCACCCAATATGACCTGTGACACCGCCAGTAATTTAATCTCCCTGAGCTTCCATTTCCTCATCAGTAAAATGGGCATAATGGCAGAACCAGCTTCCGAGGATGCTGTGACCAGTCAATTCAATAGTCGGCACCAAGCGTTCAGTACGGTGTCCAGCACAGATCAGGCCTGTGGGGCCTCTGTGCTTGCTGTCCGCTCTGCCAAGAACACCATTTCCCTGGGAAAACACACGGTCCAGTCTCCTGCCTGCCTTTGCTCAAATGCATCTTCTTGGTGGGACATTCCTTGATCACCCAATTTAAAACTGGAAATCTCTCTGCCACCCCCAGCCCCAGGGCTCCATTTCCTTTCTCTGCCTTGATTCTCTCCCTAGGACTTGCTTATTTACTTCATTCACTCCCTGCCTCCTTCTACTACATTGTCTGCTCCAGGCAGGCAGAGGTTCCTGTCTGTCCTGTTCACTATGTATCCCCAAGACCTGGAACAGAGCATGGCCTCAAGATAGGTGCTCAATAAATTTTAATATATGCTGAATGGATGAGTAGCATTAGCTAATACTGATGCTCTGATGCACGGTATAAACTTGCATCCCAAGATAAATAAAACTGCTGCTTGTGTTGTCCAATGAGCTTGAAATTTACAACAAAACAAAAGTTTAAATTAAAAGACCCACAGTATTTCCAGCTATTACTCCCAAACGTGGGAATGTGCTGAGGAGAAAAGAGTTCACGGTGAGATGGTGCCATGTGCTTTAAAAAATAAACCAGTAGGCCGGGCACAGTGGCTCACACCTGTAATCCCAGCACTTTGGGAGGCTGAGGCAAGAGGATCACTTGAGCCCAGGATAACAGCCTGGGCAACCTAGAGAGGATGCCCCCACCTCCACGCCCCCTTCCTCCCCCGCTTCCTCCTAAGTAGTCCTAGCTACTCAGGAGGCTGAGGTAGGAAGATGCCTTGAGTCCAGGAGGTCTAGGCTGCACTGCACTCCAGCCTGGGCAACAAGGCAAGACCTTGTCTCAAAATAAATAAAGAAATAAAAATAAAGTTAAAAAAAAGTAAGCCGTAAACAGTTACCCTGACCTCAGCCTGCTGAGTATGGGGTGAGAACTGGCTCCCACGAGGTTCTCATGAGAAGCAAAACACAATGCTACCGTAAGTTGCACACATCCAGCAGCCCAGTGCCTCAGACCTTGGTCCCTCAAAGGACCTTGGGACACTTGTTCGTTCACGGAGAACAAGGGTAGGCTGACAGCAGTAAGCCAGCTGTCTTCCTCTCCCAGAGCCTTCCCTGTCCCTGCCCTCCATTCGGCAGAGCTGCTACCCCAGCAGAACGCAGGCTATGGGGAACACGTGAGCTCAATTATCCAAAGTTAAAAAATGAAAAACCCCTCCGATTCTCCACGAATAGGCTGTCTTTCTAGTTAGCTCTCCTATGAGACAACTAATCATTACTCAACAGAAAGATGCAGCTACCACTAAACCCTGTGCAAAGAAAAAAAGTTGAAGCTAGCAGTCTCCAAGAGTTTGTGGTTTTAAAACAGAGAATAAAACAAAACTTGCAAGTTTGAGTAAAACCAGGAAGACACATTTTCCATCCTAGTTTGAGCCATGGCTGTGGTGCTACCTGGCTGTTGGCTGTTACCTGGGTGTGGGCTGGGTTAGGAGGCTCATGGTGCAGCAGGGCTCAAATCTTGCCACACAGCAGGGTCACAGCTTGCTGGGTCCCATCCCACAGTTTCTGATTCAATAGGTCTGGGGTGGGGCCCAAGAATTTCCATTTCTAATCAGTTTCCAGGCAAAGGGATGCTCCTGATCCAGGGACTACACTTAACCACTGCTCTGGCCAGGCGCGGTGGCTCACGCCTGTAATCCCAGCACTTTGGGAGGCCGAGGCGGCCAGATCACGAGGTCGGGAGATTGAGAACATCCTGTCTAGCGCAGTGAAACCCTGTCTCTACTAAAATAAATAAATAAATACAAAAAATTAGCCAGGTATGGTGACACGTGCCTGCAGTCCCAACTACTCAAGAGGCTGAGGCAGGAGAATTGCTTGAACCCAGGAGGCGGAGATTGCAGTGAGCCAAGATTGCGCCACTGCACTCTAGCCTGGGCTACAGAACGAGACTCCATCTCAAAAAAAACAAAAAAAACAAAAAAAAACAAAGAAAAACCCCTGCTCTACGAGTCTTTCATGGTAGTGTTTGACCTGCCTCAACCGCACACAAGTACCCACCTACACAGAGACACACACACACGGCAGTCAAGAGCACCTGCCTCAAATCACTGGTCCCTCAAACAGCCAGAACAACCAGATCTGCCCAACCAACTACAGACTGAATGCTCAGGGGTACCTCCCCCCTGAGAAAGCTGGTCTCATTCAAGTCCTGCATGAGCCTGTCACTGCAGGAGGCTCTAAAGTCACACCCAAAACCCTTGAAATCCAAAGTCACAGCATTTCTCTTTTCTGAGAACAGTCACGAGCAATCCCACCCTGCTGCACCCTTCACACATGGGTAACCCCAGCTGCAAGGTCCGCTTTCTGCCCCAGCATGCTTTCAAGTTTCTGAATCAGAAAAAGCAGCTGAAAGAGGAAGCCCAAAACAAAAAACAGAAAAATAAAAAAACAGGCCACTCAAGGAGAGGTAGCTACAGCCTATAGCATCCCTGGTAGGAAGCATGTTCCCCAACCTCAAGAACCCCATCACCCCACCATAGGCAACTCCACCAGCCTCTCACTCACCAAAGTAATCGGCCTTCGGGTGAGCATCCATCTCTCGCTCCAGACGTTGGGTGAGGGCTTCTAATTTCAACTCAGCAGCAGAGGGTCTCAGTTCAGGACCTGGGACCAGTGGCTGGCAGGGCAGCCTCACCCTAGGGGAACTTGGGCTCTCCAGGAGCACAGGTCCCAGGCTACCATCAGAAGACCAGCCCAGGGTACCCTCTTTACAAGATAACTCAGGCAGGGTGGACATCACTGGATGGACAAGACTGGTGGGGCTGAGCTTGGGACCAGTGCCAAGGTCTGTGCAGCCAGGCTTCGGCCCCAGCCCAGGGACCGCACCCGGCTGTGAACTGTCCAGGCCAGCTGGCGAGGATGATGGGGCAGAACTGGAAAGATAAGATTTGGGCCCATCCTGGAACCAAGGTTGGGGGGCCACATTGGGTTTGGACATCACACCTGAAACCTCACCCCCCAGCCCCGAGTTTGATCTTGGAAGACCTCCTTGCCTGGGGCAGCTCAGGGCCAGGGGTGCTGACACAGAAGGGGTCCTGGGCTGAGCAGGCCCCAGAGCTGGTGCTCCATTCTCCAAGTTTGGGGAAGGCAGGCCAGGGCTCACCCGCTGGGAGGAGGCAGTGGACCAAAGGCCTGTTGGCTTCTCGCTGCTGCGGCCACCAATGCCACTATCCTGACCACTGAGGCTACCCTCAGAAGATCTGCTGGAGCTCAGGGAGAGCTGTCGCTGGTTTAGGGGATGGTCCCCACAGGGTTTGGGCAGTGGTGGGTCACTCCCCAGGGAGCTAGGCCACCCACTCCCTACACTCAGGCCGATGCTGGGGGACACTCCTGGTTTGTCACCCCACTTTGGGCTTGCCAAGGAGAGGTTGTCGTAATAGTCTCCGTGAGTGAGGCAGGAAGGATCCTCGCAGGGGCCCGGCTGGTGCAAAGCAGACATCTCAGAAGTCGCCGGGCTCTCCCTGGAACCACAGTCCTGGCTGCCATGCCTTGTGCCATGCAGGTATGGCCTGGATCTCTGCTCCTGCGGTGGGTACGGGGGCTGCCCAGCAGCGAAGGTGGTGACTGCCCCAGGCGCCCCTGTCGAGGCAGCAAGAGGAGGCTTGGCAGCACCATCCACAGTCAGCTTGCTGCCCACACCAACTTCCCGACGGGTCTGTGGGCCCAGGCGGCCCCCTCCATTGACAGGGCCTCTGCTTCCCCTGGGCAGGGTCTCCTCCTGCAGGAGCTGCTGCTGCTGCTGGAGGTGGATTTTGGCCATCTTGGTGGCGAACACCCTGCGAGTTTCCTCAAACTCGGGGTTGTTGCCTGCACCCTTGTCCACTCGGAAGAGCCCATCCTTGGAGGCCTCATACATGTTCAGGTCCTCGATGAATTTACTGGCCTCCAGGCCCAGGTCGTCATACTTATCCATGCTGCAGACAGGTGTCCCGGCCTAGCCCAGGTGCCGTGTGTGTGTGTGTGTGTGTGGAGGGCGGCGGTGAGATGCTGGCGAAGGGTCGGGGCTCAAGTCCGACCCAGTACAGGTAAAGACTTCCACCTGCCTAGCATGAAGGGCATGACCCCAGGACTTAAGAGTTCAGCCGAAGTTGAGACCTCAACGCCAGCTGGACCAAGTTGGCTTCTAATTCCCTTTCCCCTGGAGACGTCCTTGTTGGGGTAGCTGGTGGCACTTCGCTGTCCCGGGCCTGCTCAGCGGAGTTCTTTTCTCCTCTCCAAATTATAAAAGGAAAAAGAAAACAGCAAAAAAGTAAAATCACATCCTCCTCAGGCAACCAAATGCGGAAACCCACAGCAAGGCAGCAGCCGACTGGGCCGGGTGAAGCTGAATCGGCCAGGAGGGCGCCGAGGCCGTGAGTCGGGCCGGAGCAAAGGCGTGGAGGCTGAGGCGCAGGTACGTCCCGGGCGCTGGGTCCTCCGCTGCTTCCCCGGAGCTGCGATCCCGGCCGGCGCCTGGCGGGAGCGCCGTCCGGGACGCACGGGCGGCCGAGCAGCGGCAGGAAGTTCACGGCAGCTGGGGCTGGCGGCCCATTGTCCGATGGCGGCGGCGGATCGGCGCGCGCGGGCCGGAGGGCGGCGGGACGCGGAAGTGAGTGCGCCAGAGCAGTCCCTGCTGCTCGCTCTCCGGCTCTGCACGTCCCGAGCCCGCGCGGGGGCGGAGGGGGCGGCCGAGGGGCGGGGACGGCGCGCGGGCGGGCGCCCAGGGGCAGGCCTGCACACTGCAGCGTGGCTGGGCCTCCCGCCCCCAGTCCTGGCTGGAGAACCCCGAGGGGTGCCCCGCAAGTCCGTCCCACGCTCTAGCACTGGGACTGCACGGGAGTTCGCCACGGCCACTGCCGCCCCCTGCAAGACCTGGACCGAATTGAGTGCTCCGACCTCCCTTCCAGTCTCGGGTCCTCAGCCCGGCCCCGCCCCTGGCAGCGCTGGGCGGGGTCCTCCGCTTGGAGACAGGCGGCCTGGGTAGCCTGCATGGGCCCAACACTGGCGCTGGGAGTTTGCGAGGAGTTTGGAGGATGCCACTCCTCGCTCCACTGCCTCAGTTTGCCCGGTGGAAAGCCAGCGCTGTGTGCCTCTCGAGGCCGCCACTGTCCAGGCTGTGCCCGCCGCCCGGCTTGCCCGAGGTGCACTATTGGAGAGGCGCACGGGCATGTCACCCGTGGCTGGCCCACCGTCCTCTTTGACAGATCGGGAGACTGAGGCAGAGAGGGGGAAATGCCCGGGATGTCAACGTAACCAGCAAAGCGTAGATGGGAGCCCGGGCCCTCTGAAAGAGCGGAAAAGAAGAAAGTCTCGTTTTGCCCGCGCGCATTTCACGTCCTCAGTGCAGCAGTAAAAGTACATGCCCTAGTAGGCTCGTTATTCATAGAGGGACCCATCTGCAAGTGGATCCGCGCGGCTCCAGGGACACCAGGCCTGACTCCTTGGCGCCCCCGCATGGCCCGGGACTCCCTATACCAGTTCCCAGGCGATCCTGGAGAGGTTTCATTTCCCACACTACAGCCATCGTGATCCTAAGGCAAATACTAGACCAGACACTTCTCTGCCTAAATCCTCAGCGCTTACCCCAGACTTAAATTGAAATCGGCTCCTTGACGCAGCCTTCCGGGCCTGATCTGGAGATCTTCCCTCCCTCCCTGCACTCTAGCTGCAGGAGCTTCCTGGTGTCTGCCCAGAACTTGCCCCTAAACTGAGTGGCTCATCTTTCCCATCCCTGCTGAAGTCACCTCCTCTTAGAGGCCTTCTCGGAGTGGTTCCTGCTGTTCTTTTTCAGCACCCTCTTTACTTCCTGCTCAGTTCTGGTAACTATTTATAATTATTTATTTGTTGGTTAACGTGCGTTTTTTTGTTTGGTTGGGGGGTAGGTTTCCCACTCCATTAGACCATATCTGTATGCCAAGTGCCTGGTATATATTAATAGTAGTACCTAATGGTCGAATAAGTAAATTAGTGAACCCCTATCTGCCAGAGTTGTGACAGAGAACAAATAATATATATGAATATGCTTTATATTCTGTAAACCAGGGGTCCCCAACCCCTGGGTTACTAACCAGTACTGGTCTGTGGCCTGTTAGGAACTGAGTCGCACAGCAGGAGGTGGGAGGAGGCAAGCCAGCGAAACTGTATCTGTATTTACAGCCACTCCCCATCACTGGCATTACCGCCTGAGCTTCGCATCCTGTCAGATCAGTAGTGGCATTAGATTCTCAGAGGGGTGCACAAACCTTATTATGAACTACCCTCATGAGGAATCTAAGTTTGCACGTTCCTTATGAGACTCTAATGCCCGATGATCTGAGATGGAACAGTTTCATCCCCTGTCTGTGAAAAAATTGCCTTCCATGAAACTGGTGCCAAAAAGATTGAGGACTGCTGCGGTAAGCCCAAAGTGTGGTTAATAGACTCCATATCACCAGGGAGCTTGTTGAAAATGCAGAAGCTTAGGCCCCACTGCCAACCTACTGAATCAGAATCTGCATTTTAATATTTCTGGGCGGTTTGTTTGTACAATAAAGTTTGAGAAGCACTGCTATAAAGCACTATACTAAAATTAAGTATTTTTATTAACAAAATTTTTTTGATTTTTTATTTACAAGTAATACATGTTTCTATAACAATTTTGAACAACACAGACATATATAAAGTTTTAAAAGTTGCCCACCATCCCCTTTCTCAGAGGTGATCATAATTAAACACCCCTTAGGTATTAGGTAATACTTATTAATTACAAACTGGATTTAGGCTGGAGACCAGCCTGTCTAACAAAGCAAGTCTCATCTCTACAAAAATTTTAAAAAATTAGCCAAGTGTTGTGGTGCACACCTGTAGTCCTAGCTGCTGGGGAGATTGAGGTGGGAGGATCACTTGAGTCCAGGAATTCAAGGCTGCAGTGAGCTGTGATTGCGCCACCGCTCTCCAGCCTGGATGACAGAGTGAGGCGATAAAACAACTGGATTTAAACAAAGTGATTTGCTTATGAAATTTCTAGAACAGTAGTTCTCAAAGTGTGGTCCTGAAGCCAACAACATTAGCATTTCCTGGAACTGGTCTAGACTAGTGCTCCCAAACTTGAACATGCACCAGAGTTCCTTGGGGAGCTTCTTAAAACACCGATTGCTGGACCCTACCCCCAGAGTTTCTGATTCTGCAGGTCTCAGATGGGGACTAAGAATGAGTGTCTCTAACAAGTTCCCAGGTAACGCCACTGATGCTGCTGGTTCAGGGACCACACTTTGCGAAACACAAGTCTAGAGTCCTGATTCCATGCTTCCCTAGGCACTGTGTGGCGGTGGCCCTTGATACACATAGGGGTGCATTTTCTTTTGGAGTGGAAGACTGGTTCACTTTGCCTGACCTCCAAATATGGCGGCTGTAGCTGACAAAGTGCTAGGAATATGTGGCCATCCCTGTGCAAAGTCCAGTAAGCTCAGAGCCAGCTTTCTGGGTTTTCAGTGTGGATAGTTGGGACCCTGGTGCAGGAGCCACAGACACCAACCAGGGCTCTTATATTTGTTTTCTCTTTTCATCCTGTCTTGACGATGGCAGCAGTGGTCCATCTGGAGCAGCCATTGCCATGACGTTGGCTGCAATGGCGAGGTGTGACCAGGATTGCATGCTCCACGGAGCTGGTAGGAGCTAGGAACAGGCAGGAGCCCCACTCCCTTCTGAGTTGGTAGGGCGGGAGCCCTGCCTTCCCAGGCACAGCTGCAGCCACCCAGCTGTGGCTGCGGACATGGGCATCCCTGTGTTCCCAGGGACCTAGAAAGCCATCCTACCCCCACAGGCTCAGAAGTGCCTGCTCCTCCTGCCTGGCCTCTCCTGGTGTCCACTCTGATTTTGGAGCAAAGTTGAAGCTGAGCCCAGGCACTGTTGCGACCCAGTTGGGGGTGCATGCACTCAGGGCAGCAATGACATGCCAGTCCCCTGCTGCCTCGGCCCCTTCAGACTTTGGGTGCCGATGAGCATGGGAGGGAGACCAGGGTGGGGCTGAGGGCAGCTCGACGCATACCTGCAGGCACCCCTCAGCATGAACAACCTGGGTGCCATGGGTGCCATGGACAGCAGGTTGATGGCAGCAGGAGGCAATCAGGCTCCTGGGTCAAATGGGATGGGTCCCCGGTGAAGCCCCACCTTCAAGCCAGGGATGACCTGAAGCCCCGGGGCTGGGCTATCAGTCCTGTGGACTGGAGTGAGAACTAACGATTCTTTTTCTGGGCTTGCCTATGGCTTCCCGTGGACCAATGAGCACACACTTCCTCCCTTCTGAAGTCTGTAAAAAAAAAACAGACTCCGCCAGATTCAGGCAGACAAGGGGATGACCTGCCTGCAGATAGGAGCTGCCCCCTCTGGGTCTCTCTGCTGAGGGCTGCAGAGACATCAGGGTGACCTGCCTGTGGAAGGCAGCTACTCACTGTGAGTCTCCTCTCCACTGAGAGCTGGACACTCATCAGGACAACCTGCCTGCAGAAAGGACATACCCACTGAGCACTGTTCTGCCACTCAATGAAGCTCCTTTCTGCCTTGCTAACCCTCCAGTTGTCTGCATACCTCATTCTTCGTGGACGCGGGACAAGAACTTGGAGCCTGCTGGGCAAATGGTGGCACTAAAAGATCTGTAACACAAACAGGACTGAAACACACCCCTTGCTTGCCACGTTGTGGGCACCAAGAAGGAGAGAAGAGAGACGGAGAGAACAGAGAAGAAAGGTGAGAAGAGAGAAGGACAGAAGAGCTGCAGCCCTTTGGGGAGCCCAGACCTAGGAGCGCCCCAGTCCAGGGCTATGATACCCTCTATGGGGCTGTGTAGTTCCCGGTGTCTCCAAGCTTCCACGTGCCACTGCATTCCCCAATGCCAGCGGTGGAAGTTGCTTGTGGTACGCCTGGTCCAGTCACAGCCTCGCAGGGAGCTGTGCCTGTGCTGGCACCTGGAGCTGCCTGCCCTGCCACAGCTGGCATGCCTGACTATGTGCAGTGGCCAGACTCCATGGTTGCTTGCTCACACACCTCTCACTGCTCCATGGCTGGCTTACCCTTGGCAGGCATTGGATCCAGGCCGGTAGCACGAACTGAGCACAGCCTGTCAGGCTAAGTGGGCGAAACAAGCCCAGTGGGCCTGAGCAAAACTCGGGCAAAGGCACCATTGGCCCCATTGGCCACAGAGGTTTCTGGCTGGAAAAACAACAACCCAAGTATCCTGTGACATTGGTACCTATGTGAGCCCACAATACTTGATGCCCTCCTGCCTCCCTGTATCTTGGCTTAGCTGAACTGCTCAGCATTCCAGAAGCTTGTAGACATTACTCTCCACCTCAACTGCCATTCTAGAACAGTTGCACCATCTCCGTCAACTGAACACAAACCTAAATCCACAATCCATGTATTTAAACTGGCTTGTCCTCTCTCAGTCAATGGAGCACCTTACACCGTTACAAAATAGCTTATAAAGATGGCATCCCAGCCGAGCACAGTGGCTCCCTCTTGTAATCCCAGCACTTTGTGAGGCCAAGGAGGGAGGAATGCTTGAGGCCAGGAGTTTGAGACCAGCCTGGGCAACAAGCATAGTGAGATCCCATCTCTACCAAAAAATAATTTTTAAAAAATTAGCCAGGCATGGTAGCACATGCCTGTAGTATCGCACCACTGTCCTCCAGTCTGGATGAAAGAACAAGACCCTGTCTCAAAAAAAAAAAAAAGATGGTATCCCATGGGCATCAAACTGAATAATATACCACGGTGAAAGAGTACTTAGAAATGGCCAGGAGACAATGCTGAGTGCGATGGCTCACGCCTGTAATCCCAGCACTTTGGGAGGTCGAGGTGGGCAGATCACGAGGTCAGGAGATCAAGACCATCCTGGCTAACACGGTGAAACCCCATCTTTACTAAAACTACAAAAAATTAGCTGGGCGTGGTGGTGGGCGCCTGTAGTCCCAGCTACTCAGGAGGCTGAGGCAGGAAAATGTCATGAACCTGGGAGGCGGAGCTTGCAGTGAGCCGAGATCATGTCACTGCATTCCAGCCTGGGCGACAGAGCGAGACTCTGTCTCAAAAAAAAAAAAAAAATGGCCAGGAGACTACTGATGTTTTACTGCTGCTGTTTAATACTTAAGAGGCAGAGGTCTTTCAAATTCTGTGCATGGCATTTAGAATCCCAGCGGTGGTTATTTAATATAGGCTGTTTTAGTCTGTTTCATGTGTGCTTGGAAACAACTTTAATATCTCAAAAGAAGATGTTTATATTTGCATAACAGTTGTTTAAGAAGCAAAACACTGAAGTGCTAAAAAATTTTATCAGTGGGTAGGCAGAGTGTAAATGTTTTTGTTTAAGTGTTTACCAATAATGTTTTATTTTGTTTTCTTGAATGAAAACATGTTCAATATTCTATTTTACTAGTGTCTTGGTCCATTTGGGCTGTTATAGCAGAATACCACAGACTAGGTGACTTATAAACAACAGAAATGTATTTATCACGGTTTGAGAGGCTGGGAAGTCCAAGATCAAGGCACCAGCAAATTCAGGGTATTAACCAAAAATAAAATCCTAAGGCCCCCCCAACCATCTAAATGGACTTCCTCCTCAGCCAGGGCACTCTAAAATTTAACCTGAAAGTGAGGGTCAGACATGCCTCATTACATCTCTCTGGCATTAACATCAACACAGACCTGAAGTCTGATGAGAAACATTTACAATCTATTCTGTTTGGTTTTGTTGTTGTTATTGTTGTTTTGTTTTGTTTTGAGATGGAGTTTTCCTCTTGTTGCTCAGGTTGGAGTACAATGGCACGATCTCAGCTCACTGCAACCTCTGCCTCCTGGGTTCAAGTAATTCTCCTGCCTCAGTCTCCCGAGTAGCTGGGATCACAGGCACACGCCACCAAGCCCGGCTAACTTTTTGTATTTTTAATAGAGACAGGGTTTCACTATGTTGGCTAGGCTGGTTTGGAACTCCCGACCTCAGGTGATCCACCGACCTCGGCCTCCCAAAGTGCTGGGATTATAGGCATAAGCCACTGCGCCCAGCCCAACAATCTATTTTCTCTGAAGCCTGCTACCTGGAGGCTTCATCTGCGTGATGAAACTTTGGTCTCCACAATCTCTTATCACAACCTAGACTTTTTTTATATTAATAACTCAACCAATTGTTGGTTAGAAAAATTTTTAATCGACCTATAACCTGGAAGCCCCCACCCCCATGACCCCCCTCTTTGAGTTGTCCCACCTTTCTGGATGCAACCAATATATATCTTAAATGTATTTGATTGATGTCACACATCTCCCTAAAAGGTACAAAACCAAACTGCACCCCAACCACCTTGGGCACATGTTCTCAGGATCTCTTGAGGGCTGTGTCACAGGCCATGGTCGCTCGTATTTGGCTCAGAATAAATCTCCAAATATTTTACAGAGTTTGACTCTTTTTGTCAATGGGCGTTTGGTGAGGACCTGCTGTCTGGTTCATAGATGGTACCTTGTGCCTGTGTCCTCACATGGTAGAAGGGTGACCAAGCTCCCTCAGGCCTCTTTTTTAATAGCACTAATTCCATGCATAAGGACTCTACCTCTCTAAGTCCCACCTTGTTTTTTTTTTTGAGACAGAGTCTCGCTCTGTCCCAGGCTGGAGTGCAGTGGCGTGATCTCGGCTCACTGCAACCTCCCACTCCCGGGTTCAAACGATTCCTCTGCCTCAGCCTCCCGAGTAGCTGGGGCTATAGGTGCACGCCACCATGCCTGGCTAATTTTTTTGTATTTTTAGTAGAGATGGCGTTTCACTGTATTGGCCAGGATGGTCTCGATCTCCTGACCTCATGATCCACCTGCCTCGACCTCCCAAAGTGCTGGGATTACAGGTGTGAGCCACTGCACCTGGCCCCAAAGTCCCACCTTCTAATACCATTACCTTGGACGGTAGGATTTCAACATATGAATGTTGGGGCAGTGGGCATAAACATTCAGTCCGTAGCAAGCTATAAAGCATGGAGCCCCTGCAAAGCAGTGATCATTCCTTCCCATGGCCCTGCCTGTGCAACAGGTACCATTTTCAACACCCAGCTTTCCTTTAGGAAAGCTTTAGGCTGAGGCAGGACAATTGTTCATGATACACAGATACAAAAACTGCCTGTCACAGGGACACACTCATGGAATGTGAGTTTTTTTTACTTGACCTGCCCAGAATCTCAGTAACATCTGTCAGATCATGACTTTCCCTAGTGCAAACCCTCCAATGGCATCCTGAACCACACTTAGATCCTTTCCTTGGCCCTGTGTGATCTGGTCCCTTGCCTCCTCTGCCTCCGAATTTTCCACTATCCTTTCCTATTGCTCCATTCAGACACATGGACTTCTTTGCTGTTCCTTGCCCTTGCCCTTATCATGCATTCATTCACTCACAGAACAAATGGTACTGAGCACCTGTAATGCCCTGGGCCATTTCCCAGGTGCTGGGGATACAGCAGTGGACAAAACAGATGAACATCCCTGTGCTATTTGGACTTCCATTCTAGTACATTTGAGTGGGGAGGATGGACAATAAACAGAATAGATGCATGCCTTACAGTACATATTAGAAAGGGATGGGAGCTATGGCAAAAAATGAAGCAGGGAAGAGGACATAGGGAGGGGTGTAATTTTAAACACAAGGGTCAGGGACAGTCCCACTGAGCAAGTGACACCTGAGCAGAGACCAGAAGAAGAAGAAGTGCAAGGAGACACGTTGGGGACAGCCATCTGCACAACTCTTTCTAGTTTTGTTGGGTAAAGTGAATTAGAGGGAAAAGTGCCATGAAGAGAGGGTTTTTCAATTTGTTTAAAATGTGGGCCAGGCGTGGTGGCTCACGCCTGTAATCCCAGCACTTTGGGAGGCCAAGCCAGGTAGATCACTTGAGGCCAGGAGTTTGAGACCAACATGGTAAAACTCCATCTCTACTAAAAATACAAAAATTAGCTGGGCATAGTGGTGCGCACCTGTAATCCCAGCCACTTGTGAGGCTGAGGCAGGAGAATCCCTTGAGCCTGGGAGGTGGAGGTTGCAGTGAACCAGGATCGTGCCACTGCACTCTAGCCTGGGTGACAGAACAAGACTCTATCTTCAAAAAAAAAAAAAAAAAAAAAAAGGCCGGGCATGGTGGCTCATGCCTGTAATCCCAGCACTTTGGCAGGGCTGAGGCAGGTGGATCACCTGAGGTCAGGAGTTTGAGACCAATATGGTGAAACCCCATCTCTACTAAAAATACAAAAATTAGCCAGGCACGGTGGCGCACACCTATAGTCCCAGCTACTTAGGAGGCTGAGACAGGAAAATTGCTTTAACCTGGGAGGCAGAGGTTGCAGTGAGCTGAGATCACACCACGGCACTCCAGTCTGGGCAACAGCAAGACCCCATCTCAAAAAAAAAAAAAAAAAAAAAAATTAAACATTAATTAATTAATTAAAAATGTGGGAGATTGGCTGGGAGTGGTGGCCCACACCTGTAATCCCAGCACTTTCGGAGGCCAAGGTAGGAGGATCACTTGAGCCCAGGAGTTTGAGCCCAGTCGAGGCAACATGATGAAACCCTGTCTCTAGAGAAAATACAAATATTAACCAGGAATGGTGGCATGCGCCTCTAGTCCCAGCTACCTGGGAAGCTAAGGTGGGGAGATTGCTTGAGCCTGGGAGTGGAGGCTGCAGTGAGCTGTGATCATGACACTGCACTCCAGCCTGGGAGACAGAGCAAGACCCTGTCTCAAATAAATAAATAAATAGTAGGAGGTGGTAGGGTATATTTCAACACTGGTGGGAATGACCCAGTGAGATAGGGTCATGGGAGAGAAGCATTGCTAATGTAGAAGGGAGAGGAGAGAGTTTTCCTTGAGTAGCAGAGGGGATTGGACTTCAATGCACGTTTCATCCATAGTAACAGGAAGGAAGGTTTTGGGCAAGAATCAGGTAGGTAAGTACATGAGGTGTTGGAATCTTAGAATGATAAGTCTTCTGATTGCTTTAATTGTCTTGGTGACACAAGCAAGTCAGGAAGACAGTTGAGAGGGAGGCTGGCAAAGTTGCCATGGGAATTGGTTGTCTGGGGAGTGGGAGGATGAATGATCCAGGGAAGCATAAAGGCACCCCACCCCAAGATTCTGAGCATGGGTCTCAGTGAGGTCAGCCAACACAGTGGCATGTTTTTCTCTAGCCAGGGTTTAGCTGCACAGATGTGGGTATGGAGTAGGTGGAAAATTGGGTCTGACTAGGGCTGGCTTTTGTCGAGTGAGTGCAGTATATCCAGAGTGGGCAAGGGGGTAGCCATTCCTCTGCCTCGAACCCACTGTCCCAGATATCCACGCGACTCCCTCCCTCACAACCCCTAGGTCTCCACTCAGCAGTCACCTCCTCAGGAAGTCCTTCCTAACACCCCTCTCTCTGTCCCTCTCCCTACATGACACACAGTGAACATCTGTTTCATTACTTGTTTGCTGTCTGTCACCTCACTAGGATGCAGACCCCATAAGGCCATGGATCTTTGACCGTTTGGTTCAATGCTGTATCCTAGGAACCTAGAACAGTCCCTGGCACATGGTAGGGGCCCCCCAAAAGTGTGGTAAATGGATCGCATCAGAAAAGGGAGCACTGGTGTGGTGTTGCCATCTATAAGTAGAAGAAATTAATTGGGCTAAATGGTGACCCAGATTTGGAAAAACAAAGAAGAGAGGGCCAGGCGCGGTGGCTCACACCTGTAATCCCAGCACTTTGGGAGGCCGAGGCAGGTGGATCACCTGAGCTCAGGAGTTTGAGACCAGCCTGACCAATATGATGAAACCCCATCTCTACTAAAAATACAAAAATTAGCCGGGTGTGGTGGCATGCACCTGTAATCCCAGCTACTTGGGAGGCTGAGACAGGAGAATTGCTTGAACCCAGGAGGTGGAGGTTGCAATGAGCCGAGATTGCGCCATTGCACTCCAGCCTGGGCAACAAGAGTAAAACTCCACCTCATAAAACAAAAACAGAAACAAAGACAAAAACAAAGAAGAGAGGCTGTATTGTTACTCTTGTAACTTTGTATGTCTCTGCAAACCTTCTGTAGATCTTGTTTGAAAACTTTATACCAAATACTTAATCTTTTATCTATATCATATTTGATGAATATTAGTGATATATAACTTAATTAAGAATATGACTACATATAGGCCAGGTGCGTTGGCTCACACCTGTATCTCAGCATTTTGAGAGGCCAAGGTGGGTGGATCACTTGAGGTCAGGGGTTTGAGACCAGCCTGGCCAACATGGTGAAATCCTGTCTCTACTAAAAATACAAAAATTAGGTGGGCTTGGTGGTGGGCGCCTGCAATCCCAGCTACTTGGGAGACTGAGGCAGGAGAATCGCTTGAACTGGGGAGGCAGAGGTTGCAGTGAGCTGAGATCACGCCACTGCACTCTACTCTGGGTGACAGAGTGAGATAACATCTCAAAAAAAAAAAAAAAAAAAAAGAGTATGACTACATATATACATGTGTGTGTGTCTGTGTGTCTGTGTGTGTGTTTGAGTGTATAAAAGATACTTGACTTTAGAATATCTGTTTACAGCCGAGCATAGTGGCTCATACCTGTAATCCTAACACTTTGGGAGGTCAAGGTGGAAGGATTGCTTGAGCCCAGGAGTTTGAGACCAGCCTGGGAAACATAGTGAGACCCTATCCCTACAAAAAAAAAAAAAAAAAAATTAACCAGGCATGGTGTTGCATACCTGTGGTCCCAGCTACTTGGCAAGCTGAGGTAGGAAGATCACTCGAGCCTGGGAGATCAAGGCTGCAGCACGCCACTGCACTCCAGCCTGGGTCATAAAGCGAGACTCTGTCTTAAAAAAAAAAAAAAAAAAAAAATGTGTTTGCATGCATATGTATATGTTTTTCATATAGATCTATATAAAGAATTGTTGGCTAAAGGGCATTTGAAAAGCCCTAGTCTAATAGACTGTAGGCAGTAAATGGAGCTCAGGCAGCCTATGAATTATCAAGGGGCCCATGAGGCAAAGGCCGCCTGTCTTGGGACAGAGCCCTGCTTATTTTGCAGTAAACTGAAAGGGCCTCTCTGTCGCTTTTGCTTGGCTATAGGAAATGTCTCTGCACACAATGCTGTGTGTGTCTCAAAGCTGGAGGGCCACTTCAGGGAGGGCTCTGAAAAGAATCTTTATATTTCAGCTGAGCACATGGATGAAGAATTAAGAATTAAGGTTCCTTTGGGCTCTTTCCATTGCACTGATGGCCCAGAGCAGGCCAGGAAAACACTGGCCCCTCTAAATCTGTTTCCTGAACAGATTGGTCTTCTCTGGCCCCAAGGTCCACTGTGGAATTGCCCCATGAATGAAGAGAAGCAGCTGCAATGGAGGCCCTTTCCTGGTGCTTGCAATGAGCCTTTGTCCCATGATTTTTACCCTGGAAAGGTGCCGAGGCCAGACCCAGATATTAGGACCGTGACCTTGTCCTGCGTGTGTGGCCTCTGCCAGGCTGCTGGAGCCCACTGTCCTTGCCAGCCTCAGTTCTGCACCCCAGCCCTTTGGCTGTGCAAGCAGACCCAGCTGGAGGCATGTGCCTAGCCACAGGCTCCCCATACACCCTGAGGGGAGGGAGGTTTCCTGCTGGCCCTGGCCCAACCCCTCCCAGGGCCATCTGCTCAGAGAGCAGCAAAAGATGTTTAACAGTACAATGAACTGTAGTGCTGATTTCTGAATTGGCCCTAGTCTCTGGATTACTCTTTTAAAAAATAAAACATGCATATGGGTTAAAATTTAAAAGGTACAACTGAACATACAGTGAAAAGAAGGTATCCTCACACTCCTATGACCCAATGTCTCCTCCAAAGCCAACTACATTACCAAAAGTCACATTACCAAAGTACCTGGGCATGTACATTTCTTTTTTGGTTTTGTTTTGTTTTTTTTTTAAACACAGGAAGTAAATACACTGCCTCTTGCTTTTTGCACTTAATATTCTTGGAAATCTTTTCACATGATTTCACATGCAGCCACCTTGTTCTTTCTTAGGGCTAATATTTCTTTCTTGGAGTGAGTCATGGATTTTTTAACCAATCTCCTATTCACAGACATCTAGGCTGCTTCTTTGCTTTTGCTACTACATTTACCATATCAAGGGATGACTTATAAACCATTTCACACCTGTGCAAGCATAGCTGTAGAGTAGACATCCATGAGTTAGGCATATTCTTGAGAACTCCACAGTGCTGCTGGAATGACTTGAATTTCTTCATAGACACCAAGGAGGTCTGCCTGGCTCTCTGCTGGTTGTCATCTAGCTGTGGTCAGTGTGAGAACCCTTGATTATTTATAACAAGATCAACAAGGACCACTAACACATCATAGCATCTACTCTGTACCCAGCATCATTTTATGTCCTCTATATGTACTACACTGTTAAATCTTCCCAACAACCCACGAGATAGGTTCTGTTATCTACTCCTTTACACATATGAGGAAATAGGCATAAGGGAGATAAAGAACTTGCCTAAAATTCCATAGCTAGAAAAAAAAAAAAATTCCACAGCTAGTAAGCAGAGGATCTGGGATTTGAACCCAGGCAGCCTGGCTCTAAACCATACCACCTCTCGTAACAAAACAATCAGAGTGAATGCTTGGCTATTGAAGCTCCCTGAACTGCTTCCAGAGTGTGTCTATCAGTGAATGTTTGCCTGCCAAGCCTGAATGAGGGGGCCATGTCTTCTGTTACCAACACTACTGTGGGTCCAGGAGAAGCCCAGACTAGACTGTAAGCTCTGTGAGGGTAAGGATCAGGTGTGTCTTGCTCACCCTGGTATCTGTACAGTACTTAATTAATTATTGTGAATGAATGAATGAGTGAATGAATGAATGCATGCATATTGTACTGGATAATAATAATGCTAATAATAGTTGACATTTGCTAAGCACTGGCTAAGAGTTTGCATTCTTGCCCGTAATTGTCATAACAGCTCTCCTAAATAAATTCCATTATCCCATTTTACAAATAGAGAAATGGAGGTTCAGAGAGTTTAAGTAGATTGCCTAATGGCACATAGCTGGTAAATAGAGGAGTAAGGATTTAATCCCTGAATGTCTGCTCTCTGTACTGAGTGATGTCTGAGGTCCTATCTGCACCTAAGTTTTCAAATCCATGAATTTCCCACCTATGAATTGACTTCCATTGGGTGCAGGCTAAAGGTAATAGCCACCTGCCATTTTTTTTTAAACTTTTGATAGAAGTATGATATATGGAAAGAGTATAGCATGATGGATTTTCATTAACTAAATACCTGTGTGCAACCTGAACCCAGATCAAGAAATAGCACCTGACCAGCACTGTAGAAGCCCCCTGTGTCCTAACCTAACCACCACCTTCCCAGTAGTAACTACTATCCTGACTTCCAAAAGCATATATAAGTTTTGACTATCTCTGTTTTTCATATAAATAGACTCACACAGTATATATTATTATTACTGTATATATATATTATTTTGAGTCCAGTTTATTTTGTTCAACATTATGTTTGTGAGAATCATTCACATTGTTGTGTGTCATTGCAGTGTGTGCATTTTCATGGCTGTATAATATTCCATTGTGTGATGTACCATGCTTTAGCTATTCCGTTGTAACAGGCATTTGGATAGTTCTCATTTGGGGGCCATTTTGAATAGTCCTGCTGTGAATATTCTATAGGGCAGGGCTGTTGGTGAACTAATGTAGGCATTTCTATCAGGTATATCAATGAGAATGGAATTGCTGGGTCATAGCATACTGGTAGATCCTAGTAATAGATCCTGCTAACCAGGTCTCTAAAGTGGTTGTACAGTTGCTATCAGCAAAGGAGAGTTCTTGCTCTCCCACATCCTCATCAACACTTGATTTTACCATTCTTTTCATTTTACCATTCTGGTTGGTGTGAGGAGGTATCTCATTGTGGTTTAATCTGATTTCTCTGATGATAAGTAAAATTGAGCACTCCAAATCCCTTTATATAAGAAGGTCAGAAAACAAAGCCATTGCAGAACTACTGATTTTTTTTTTTTCTTTCTGATAAGTCACTGAAATAAACCTCCCATTCTGTTTTCAGGATGATGTAATGAGACCTACCTCTTTCTTGAGATCCAGTGAGTAAAGTCCTGAGCTCAGACTGGACTGGCTCAGGGCCAATACTCAGTCCCCTTCATTCTCCTTCCCCTCTCTCCCTCTTATAAATGAGTCAGGACCCCCCAGATAGCAATAAAACATGACAAATAAGACTTGTGTTCCCATAGTCTTTGTCAGATATTTGCATTTCATCAAACCAGTATATCTATCAAGGCCATGTACACACAGACCCAGCCTAGCAGAGCATTTGCTAATCCAGCTTTGTCACTTAGACTTAAATATGCCCCAGATCAACCACATCACTGAATCAGATGGAGCTACAAGGCTTTCTTCTCTGACAGCAAAACCATAGAGGAGTTTGCTATACAAGATTCTTCCCCAAGTGATCTGTTCTTTGAGCAGTTGTCTTGATCCATCAGAAACAAAACAAAGACCTTTGAAGCAACTGTCATTTAGATGTGCCAAGATGGATGTCTTAGTCTGTTTGTGTTGCAATAACAGAATACCACAGGCTGGGTAATTTTTTAAAGAAATGTATCTCTTACAGTTCTGGAGGTTAGGAAGCCCAAAGCCAAGGAGCCAGCATCTGGCAAAACCTTCTTGCTGCATCATCCTCTGGTGGAAGGTGAGAGGCCAGGAGAGCACGTGCAAGAAAGAGAGCAGGGAAGGGGGCCTAACTCATCTTTTTACCAGAAACCCAATCCCACAATTACTAACCCACTCTCACAATGACGGCATTAATCCATTCATGAGGACAGAGCCCTCATGACCTAATTGCCTCTTAAAGATCCTGCCTGAACTTTGCAGGACACATTCAAACCCTAGCAATGAACAACTGGAATCAATATCAAGAGGGCATAAGTATGGCAGTTCCAGAACCTGGAGACAAAATTGTGAATGAGAGGCAAAGGATAGAACAGAACAACCACAGCCACCACACTGTGCTTGGTGCTTTACAAGATCTTCAGTTGGGCAGTCATCATTGACAGCCCTGCACATTAGGGGCCATTCTCATTTTGCAGAAACGGAAGCTCAGTGAGCTCATGGCACTTACCTAAGGTAGCACAGCCTATTGGTGGGGGAGCTGGAAGGCAGACCCAACTCCTTCCAGCACCAAAGACTCTGTTGTTCCCCTTGGCCCTCAAACAACTCCCAGAAGGCGGCCTCCGGAGCTGACTCATAGGGAGCTAAACACCTGATCCCACCTTTGGGACTGGCATGTAGAGAGAGGAGGTTGCCACTGTAAACCCTACCAAAGAAGCACTGACTACAAAGCCAGGTGACACCAAGTGTTGCAGAGGATGTGGAAAAAGGAAGGCTGTCCTCCCTTGCAGAATACTTTGGAAATAGTCATCTTGTAGAGCATGCACATGGACCTCACCCAGCTCTTCCACTCCTGCAGCTATCCCCAGGGAAACTCATGCCTTCAGAGACAGGTATGGAATTTTCATAGTAGTACTATGAGTGATAGCAGAATCCTGAAATAAAGCTTGCTGATGGTGGAATTATAATAATTATAGTTATAGTTTTATATATATAGTTATATATACTAGTTATATAGTTTATTTGACTCATGGTTTGAGGATGGCCAGCTAGAAGCATAGATTCAAGTTGCCCTGAATATACACTCTGATTACCAGCAGTTACAGTTAGGTTTTTAAGGAAAAAAGAAGAGGCCATTCCTAAGATGTTTATCAAGAATTTATATTAAGATAACATAAGCTATTGATTGACTACACATTGTTATTGGTATCACAAATTCCCTTCCTCCCCTCCCTGAAATCTCATTATCTATCCCAGAAAATAAGACTGAGGAATGCAACCACACATGTATGAGCTTTTTCACAAGATAATGCCTGCCTGTCGGCTCATTCAGATTCTGAAGAGAATCATTTATAAGCTAATTTCTGTCCACTCATTCTCCCTAATCATCATTTGCATTTCCCCACGTGGGAAATTGACTGCATTCCCCATCTACCCCATCCCCTATGAATAAGGGTATATAAGCTTCTGTATCCCATTGGGTTACTGGGTAATCATCCTCCTGTGGTGCCCCCTAGTTATACATGTTAAAATACATTTTGTATATTCTCCTATTAATCTGCCTTTTGTCAGTTGATTTTTCAGTGACCCTTCAGAGGAGAAGGGGAACTTTTCCCTTGACCCTTATACATGGTTTATGGGAGTGGTACACTATGATTTGTGAAATTAGTCCCTACTGTTGGTTGGTTTCCAATTTTTGGTTACAATCAACGGTGATGTTTGTAAGTCTTAGCACAATATGCTGTTACTTTATCCCTTGGGAAAATCCTGCAGGAACAATGTTGAGTCTGCAGATATGTGCCTCAACTTTAAGACTTTCGATACTATTGACAAAAACACCTGAATCCTGGGAATAGTGAGCTTTGGTCAGAGGACAAGAAAATCCTGGTCATTGAAACACCTACCCCCTATAATGTTTTTATCTCTTTCATCTTCAGAACACTGTGAGCATTACTAGCCCCATTTCACATAATGAACTCAGTGAGTCTCAGAGAGATTAAGTGGTGTAATCACCCAGTGGGTTCTTCTTGCCTGTTGCACAAATGAAACTAGCTCACCGAGACCATGGTATTGCAATAAAGAAAGAGTTTAATTAATGTGAGGTCAGTCACACAAGAGGACTGGAGTTATCACTCAAATCAGTGTCCCTGAAGGCTTGGAGGTTAGGATTTTTGAAGGATAGTTTGATGGGCAGTGGTCTGGGAAATGGGTGCTGCTGATTGGTTGGGGATGCAATCATAGGGGTGTGGAAAATGGCCATCGTGGGCTTAGTCCACCTCTGGGTGGGGGCGGGCCACAGGACTAGCTAAGTCATGAGTCTGTGTAGGGTCAGTTGGTTGCCACAATGCAAAGGTCTGAAAAACATCTCAAAAGACCAACCTTAGGTTCTACAATAGTGGTGTTATCTATAGGAGCATTTGGAAAAGTCAAAAGTCTTGCTAGGAGTGGTGGCTCATGATTATAATCCCAAGTGGGAGGGCAACATAGGAAGACCCCATCTCTCTCTCTCTCTTTTTTTTTTTTGAGACAGAATTTCACTGTTGTCACCCAGGCTGGAGTGCAATAGTGTAATCTTGGCTCACTGCAACCCCCGCCTCCCGGGTTCAAGCAATTCTCCTGCCTCGGCCTCCAAAGTAACTGGGATTACAGGTGCCTGCCATCATACCCGGCTAATTTTTGTATTCTTAGTAGAGATGGGGTTTCACCATGTTGGCCAAGCTGGTCTCGAACTCCTGAGCTCAGATGATCCACCTGCCTCAGCCTCCCAAAGTGCTGGGATTACAGGCGTGAGCCACTGTGCCCAGCCAACAAAAATTTTTTTAAATTAGGTAGATGTGGTGATGCACAGCTATGGTCCCAGCTACTCAGGAGACCAAGGTGGGAGAATTGCTTGAGCTTGGGAGGTCAAGGCTGCCGTGAGCTGTGATTACACCACTGCACCCCAGCATGGGTGACAGAGTGAGACTCTGCCTCAAAAAATAAATTAAATAAATAAATAAATAAATAAATAAATAAACAAAATAAAAATCATGTAACCTCTGGCCACATGGCTTCTGAGCAGTAAAGGATTATGGAAACCATGCCTACATTTTAGCAGAATTCAGGCCCTTCCCAGAATCCTAATTTTGTGGCCTTTCACTCGTCTTACAAAGGTGATTGCAGCCCCCAAACAAGGAGGGGTGTCAGTTTTAGGGAGGGACAATTATCATCCTTGCTTCAGAGTTAAACTATAAACAAAATTCCTCCTATAATCAGCTTGGCCTACACCCGGGAGTGAGCAGCATGCCCAGGGTCACGCTGGATCCGAGCTTGAATTCACACTCAAATCTGTCTGCTTCCAAACAGGTCAGACTAGAGGGGATATTTTTTTTTTTTTTTTTTTTTTTCCATAAAGAGGTAGCTCCTGGCCAGGAGCAGTGGTCACACCTGTAATCCCAGCACTTTGGGAGGCTGAGGCAGGTGGATGACTTGAGGCCAGCAGTTCGAGACCAGCCTGGCCAATATGGTAAAAACCCATCTCTACTAGAAATACTAAAAAATTGAGCCAAGCCTAGTGGCACGCACCCGTAGTCCCTGTTTGGGAGGCTGAGCCACAAAACTCACTTGAACCCGGGAGGCAGAGGTTGCAGTGAGCCGAGATCGTGTCACTGCACTCCAGCCTGGGGAACAGAGCAAGACTCTGTCTCAAAAAAAAAAAAAAAAAAAAGTTAGCTCCCACTATTTAACTATCAACAGGCTGAGTCTTTAAACACTTCCCTTCTATATTATTTATTATTCTTTTGCTTGCAAATGACAGGAGCCCCTGTCAACCTAGCTTAAGGAAAATGGAAGCTGTTGACAAGTTATGGGCACATGTCACGGTGCACAGGCCAGAAGAGCAGCTGGCACAGGTGTGTGAAGGAAGGTGCTCAGTTGGAGTGTCCCCCAATCCCCGCCACTTTCTCCTCTGCTCATCACAGATGTGCTGCTGGCTTCCCTGGCTGTGGTGACCATCTTGAACTCCTATCCCCTGTTAGAGTCTGGGCTCTCAAAGGATGATTGACTCTCCTTTTTCTGTCCCAAATCCAAATTTCTGGGGAGAAACTCTGGCCCAGCTTGAGCCAGGCGATGACTCCCAGCTCAGCACCATTGCCAGGGTGTGGGTTGCCCTATATTAAAGCAGGTATTCCAAACACTTAAGTATTCACCACAGCCAGGGAGGGGGAATGCCATGACTCCCAAAATTTTCTCTAGAAGGGGGAGAACAGGATCTTCCATTGCCCCTCTCAGCTCACAGAAATCGTTTTGAGGGAGAGAAGCACATGGTTTTGAGGGAGAGAAGCACATGTTCTAGAATTTGATCAGAGAATTGTATCAATGCCAGAGAACAAGTGTCCTTTAACTGCTCAGCCAATTCTTTATGTTGCTAATAGGGCGGCCCATGAGCAGATGCACTTCAGCCTAGGAAAACAATCACATTCTTGGTTATAAGCAGCCTTCCCCCACCACAGACACACTCTTGTGGTCTAGAAGGAGGAGACTGAGAAAAGGGGGAGCTAACAGGTCTGCAAAAATAGTCACAAGAATTTTCAGGGAGCCTGTTAAGGGGGTATCATTTGAAGGAGATCTGAAGGTTGAGAAATACCATCGTCTCAGGTGGGGAGGGGCACTCCTGCAGAGGAATGTGGGCAAGCAGGGTCTGAGTGGCTGGAGTGGGAAGGGCACTGGTTTGGGGGATGCTGAGCTGGGTAGGGGCTGGGGGAGTTGGGGTCTCACAGCCCATTACTGGGTTTGCTCGTGGGGATTGGTAAGAAAGTGTGACATAACCTGCACTAAGCTCTGAAAAGACGACCACAGCTGCCGTGTTAAGAATGGACTTAGGGACAGGGTTGGCTGCCAATGGGAGAAGATGGGTGTTATACCTTTTTGCTTGTTTTTTGGAGACAGAGTCTCACTCTGTCACCCAGGTTGGAGTGCAGTGCTGCAATCTCGGCTCACTGCAACCTTCATCTCCCAGGCTCAAGTGATTCTCATGCCTCAGCCTCCCAAGTAGCTGAGATTACAGGCATGTGCTGCCACACCTGGCTAATTTTTTATATTTTTAGTAGAGATGGTGTTTTTCTATGTTGGCCAAGCTGGTCTCGAACTCCTGGCCTCAAGCAATCTGCCAGCCTCAGCCTCCCAAAGTGTTGGGATTACAGGCGTGAGCCACTGCGCCTGGCCATGATGTCTTTTTTCTGACACCAAATTTGTGGTTTCTCCACACCAAGCAATTCTCAAATTCTCTGACACCATCTGTGTTGTCAACTGAAAAATCACGAAATCTATACATTTGGAGAGGAGACTTTATTTCTGACAGAGGGTTACAGCCTGCAGGCTGGCCATTCCCCAGCTAGGAAGCAAAGCCGCCGGTAGATCCCAAAAGGCGGGCACTTTGAAGGAGAATGGGTTGGAACAGGGGTTTATGCCAAATGGTTGGCCAAGTACACACATTCAAAAGGTTATAGGAGGGACTATGAATATGCACGCAGGGGGTTCTGATGCATGCGTGTTGAACAAACATGCCTGTAACATATAACCTAGGTTCACTTTGGGGTGGAGACGTCACATTTAAATGCCTTACAATTAAGCCCTGTATGTCAGAAGGTGAGGAAGAGACATGAAGTCACCACAGTGTGCAGCCTCTGTCAAACCTGGTCAGAACTAGTCCATGGTCAGTGGTCTCTTATCAGGAAAGATGTATAGAAATCAGTCTCCTGTCCTATCAAGGCTGTAGTATGGCTTGTAGAATGGGGAATCAGCCAGCCAGAGTCTGTGGGATGAACTGCAATTGTTTCAGTATTGCTTATCTCAAGGCCAGTGCTTGTTTAGGGGCTAGAAAAAAAGGAAAACCTTGTGGCAGTTGGAACATAGTTTATTCTTTAAGTGTAGGGTGTGTGATCTCACCCTTGCCTGGAGCACCCTTAGGTCTTGTTTGTAATTTGGTATCTTATTGCCACAAAGAGTCTGTTCTGTTAGTCTTAGGACCTCTGTTTTCACATTAATGCTGGTCAGTTGTGTCTAAAGTGTGAAAGGGAGGGAGTATACTGAGGTGAGTTTGACCTCCTGTCCTGTCGTGGCTGAGAACTCAGTTTTTAAGGTTTCCCTGGATTCCCCTTGGCCAAGAGAAGGTCCATTCAGTTTTAGGGGGTTTAGGGTTTTCTTTTTAGTTCTCACTCTCCAAACAATTCAATTCACTTCTGACACTATCTGGAGTTAGCACAGATGCCGGGCTAAGGGCTCAGTCCCACAAGATTGCCCCACTTCCGACTCAGCCAAAAAGTCCCAGGTCCCAGTCTACCTGTACCTCTGTCCAACTTGGCTACCAATTTGAGCGTTCCCATGACCCCCTCCTCAGGTTCAATACTTGGCTAGAATGACTCACAGAACGGAGGCAAACACTTTACTTGCATTGACCAGTTTATTATAAAGAATCCAACCAGGAATAGCCAGATGGAAGAAATGCACAAGGCAAGGTGTATTAGTCTGTTTTCATGCTGCTGATAAAGACTGGGTAATTTATAAAGAAGAAGAGATTTAATGAATTCACAGTTCCACATGGCTGTGGAGGCCTCACAATCACGCGTGAAAGTGAAAGGCACGTCTTACATGGTGGCAGACAAGACAGAATGAGAGCCAAGCAAAAGGGGTTTCCCTTTATAAAACCATCAGATCTTCTGAGACTTATTCACTACCATGAGAACAGTATGGGGGAAGCTGCCCTATGATTCAATTATCTCCCACCAGGTCCCTCCCACAACATGTGGGAATTACAGGAACTACAATTCAAGATGAGATTTGGGTGGGGACACAGCCAAACCATATCACAAGGTGTGGGGGTGGGCAGCGCAGAGCTTCCATGCCCTCTCCAGGCGCACTGCCCTTCCAGCATATGGACATGGTCACCAACCTAGAAGCTCTGTGAATCCCAGTCTTTAGGGCTTTTTATGGAGGTTTCATTATTGCAGGCATGATTGATCAAATTCTTGACCATTGGTCATTGAACTCAATATTCAGAACCTCTTCCATGTAGGTCAGGGGCTGGGGTGACAGTTCCAACACTTTAATCACTCCTGTCTTTCTGGCACCAGCCCCCAATCTGAAGCTATCTAGGCACCCGCTTCCTTGCAGGAGTCATCTCATTAACATAAACTCAAGTACAGTTAAAAGGGGCTTGTTATAAATAACAAAACACAGTCCTATTATTAGCAGCTGGGAATCCATAGAGATCAGCAGCAACCTCAATTCTTGCCTCCTCAGAAGAAAGAATTTGATGGAGGGGCATAAGGCAGAGTGAGAGACTGAGGCAAGTTTTAGAGTAAGAGTGAAAGTTTATTAAAAAGTTTTAGAGTAGGAGTGAAAGGAAGTACAGTATACTTGGAAGAGGGCCAAGCAGGCAACTTGAGAGAGTCAAATATGTGGTTTGACCTTTGACTTGGGGTCTTATAGGTTGGCATGCTTCCAGGGTTGCATTACTTCTCCCCCAACTCTTCCCTCGGGGTGGGCTACCCGAATGTGCAGCGGCCTGCCGGCACTTGGGAGGGGCCACGTGCGCAATGTGTTTACTGAAGTTGTGTACATGCTCATTTTTCCCTTACCAGTCGAGTGTGCATAGAGGAAGGTCATATACCAGTTAAACTCTGCCATTTTGCCTCTTAGTGCACATGCTTGCGCCTACTTGCCCAGTTCCTGAGATCTTATTGGGAAGCTGCTGATCACCAGCTTCAGATGTTTTCTATCTACCGGGAGACGGCCTTTCCCTGGTGCCGGCTGTGACCAATTATTATTTGAGAGAGAGAGTTTAACGACGTCCTGACCATCACCTGATGATTGCCTGACATTCCTGTTGCCAGGGAGCCCTCTCCTGTCCTGCTCATATCTGGCTAACTATCTACTCTAACACGATCACAGGAAATTCCAGAGGGTTTTGGAGCTCTGGGAGCTGTGTGCCAGAAATCTGGGGCAAAGGTGAAATACGTATTTGCTATTATACCACACCCGAGGTGTTCAGAAAGGCAGTTGTAGCACAGGTGAGGTGATAGGGGCTGATGTCAGGGAGGTGACACTGGAACCAGAAAGCCGTGGAGGGACTCACGAACTCAAGAGAGCTCTGGGTGGTGGAGCAGACTAAGATTGTGGGTAGAGATATAGGAAATGATATAGAAAAGGGGAGAATTCCTAAGTTTCTGGTTTGAGTATCTGGGAGAGTTGAGTGAGAGATGGCCATTTACTGAAATGGGACAGATTTGGGGAGAAACATGTTGGAGAGAAAATAAAAAGTGGAGAAGTGAAGAAGCCCATTGAGTGGTCTGAAGGTCAGTGTAACCTCCCCAAATGTTCTTCTTGCCTGCTGCCCAGGTAGGACTGATTAATCAAGACAGAGATTGCAATAGATAAAGAGTTTAATACACATAGAGCCGGCTAAATGGGAAGCCAGAGTTGTATTATTACTCAAATCAGCCTCCCTGAAAATTCAGAGGCTAGGGCTTTTTAAAGATAGTTTGGTGGGCAGGGGGCTGTGGAATGAGGAATGCTGATTGGTTGGGTCAGGATGAAATCATAGTAGGTTGAAATGGGCTCTTCTTGCTGTCTTCTATTCCTGAGTGGGATTGCAGAACTAGTTGAGCCAGATTACCTGTCTGGGTGGTGTCAGCTGGTCCATCAGAACATAGGATCTGAAAAATACCTCAAATATCAATCTTAGGTTTTATAAGAGTAATATTATCTACAGGAGCAATTGGGGAGGTTAGTGATCTTGTGGCCTCTGGCTGCATGACTCCTGGGCCATACTTTCTAATCATGTTGTAGCAAGACAAGCCACAGACAAAACCCCTCAGACATGGAGTTAAAGAAGGAAGGGCTTTAATCAGCCGGGAGCTTCGGCAAGACTCATGTCTACAACAACTGAGCTCCCCGAATGAGCCATTCCTGTCTCTCTTAAGGGCTTACAACTCTAAGGGGGTCTATGTGAGAGGGTTGTGATTGATTGAGCAGGCAGGGGGTACACGACTGGGGGCTGCATAAACCAGTAATTAGGATGGAACAGAACAGGACAGGGATTTTCACAGTGCTTTTCTATACAATGTCTGTAATCAATAGATAACATAACGGATTAGGTCAGGGGTCGATCTTTAACTACCAGGCCCAGGGTGTGGCGCCAGGCTGTCTGCTTGTGGATTTCATTTCTGCCTTTTAGTTTTTACTTCTTTCTTTGGAGGCAGAAATTGAGCATAAGACAATATGAGGGGTGGTCTCCTCCCTTAATGTGGCCAATTTGTTTTGTTTGTTTGTTTGTTTGTTTTTGAGATGGAGTCTCGCTCTATCACCCAGGCTGGAGTGCAATGGCATGATCTCAGCTCACTGCAACCTCTGCCTCTGGGTTCAAGCAATTCTCCTGCCTCAGCCTCCTGAGTAGCGGGATTACAGGCACCTGCCACCACGCCCAGCTAATTTTTTGTATTTTTAGTAGAGACTGGGTTTCACTGTGTCAGCCAGGATGGTCTTGATCTCCTGACCTCGTGATCCACCCACCTCAGCCTCCCAAAGTGCTGAGATTAGAGGCGTGAGCCACCTCACCTGGCCTCCAATTTGTTACTTTTACAAAGGTAGTCTGGTCCCCAAGCAAGGAGGGAGTTTGCTTTGGGGAGGGCTGTTAACATTTTTGTTTCAAAGTTAAACTATACACCGGCTACAGTGGCTCACACCTGTATATCTTGACACTTTGGGAGGTTGAGGCAGAAGGATCACTTGAAGCCAGGGGTTTGAGACCAGCCTGAGCAGCATAATGAGATCTTGTCTCTACAAAATTAAAAAAAAAAAAAAAAAAAACTCAGGAGTGAGCCAGGCGTGGTGGCTCACACCTGTAATCCCAGCACTTTGGCAGGCTGAGGTGGGCGGATCACTTGAGGTCAGGAATTCAAGACTACTCTGGCCAACATGGTGAAACCCCGTCTCTACTAAAAATACAAAATTAGCCAGGCGTGGTGGCATGCACCTGTAATCCCAGCTACTTGGGAGGCTGAGGCATGAGAATCGCTTGAACCCGGGACATAGAGGTTGCAGTGAGCTGAGATTGCACCACTGCACTCCAGCCTGGGTGACAGAGCGAGACTCTGTCTCAAATTGAAACCCCGTCTCTACTAAGAAATACAAAAAATAGCCGGGCGAGGTGGCGGGCGCCTGTAGTCCCAGCTACTCGGGAGGCTGAGGCCGGAGAATGGCGTGAACCCGGGAGGCGGAGCTTGCAGTGAGCTGAGATCTGGCCACTGCACTCCAGCCTGGGCTACAGAGCGAGACTCCGTCTCAAAAAAAAAAAAAAAAAAAAAAAAGGCCGGGCACAGTGGCTCACACCTATAACCCCAGGACTTTGGGAGGCCGAGGTGAGTGGATCACCTGAGGTCAGGAGTTTGAGATCAGCCTGGCCAACATGGCAAAACCCCATCTCTACTAAAAATACAAAAATTAGCCAGGCGTGGTTGTGCATGCCTGTAATCCCAGCTACTTGGGAGGCTGAGGCAGGAGAATTGCTTGAACCCAGGAGGCGGAGGTTGCAATGAGGCAAGATTGCACCACTACACTCCAGCCTGGGAGACAGAGCGAGACTCTGTCTCAAAAAAAAGAAAGAAAGAAAAAATTAGCCAGAAGTGGTGGTGTATGCCTGTAGTTCCAGCTACTTGGCAGGCTGAGGTGGGAGGATCACTTGAGCCCTGGAGTTCAGGGCTGCAGTGAACTATATGATTGTGCCACTGCACCCCAGCCTGGGTAACAGAGCAAGACCTTTTCTCTAAAAAATAATAACAGAATTAAACTATAAACTAAATTCCTCCCAAAGTTAGTTTGGCCTATGCCCTGGCATGAACAAGGGTAGTGTGAAGGTTTGAAGCAAGATAGAGTTAGGTCAGATTTCTTTCACTTTTGTAATTTTCCTATGCCAGATTTTTCTCAATGTCATTTTTACAAAGGCATTTTCATCAGTGGATGTGAAATTTGGTGCCATTGGTGTTTGATGCCATGGGCCTGAGTAAGCTCATCTGGGCAGAGGGTATAGAGAAGAATGAGAAGAATAGAGGGTCCAGGACCAAGCCCCCAGGAGTTCAAAGAGAGGAAAGAGCCAGAAAATGAGGCTGAGACAGCATGGCCAGGAGGCAGGAGAAGAGAAAGAAGAATGTGTCTGTAGAATTAAGATGAGGGTTGAAAGTATCATTGGCTTTGCAACATGAAGGCCATTGGTGACCTTGAATGGGCTAGTTTCAGTGGTGAGAGGGCACAACTTCTCCTAGTTTCATGAGATTAGTGGTTGGATCTGTTTTATTTGAGTAATAAAATAAGTAGATTGGAGCTGGCGGCTATTATCCTCAGCAAACTAATGTAGGAACACAAAACCAAATACTGCATGTTCTCACTTATACATGGGAGCTAAATGATAAGCTCTTATGGACGCAAATAAAGGAATGACAGACACTGGGGTCTACTTGAGGATGAAGGGTGGGGGGAGGGAGAGGAGCAGCAAAATTAACTATTGGGTATTGGGCTTAATAGCTGGGTGATGAAGGCCGGGCGCAGTGGCTCACGCCTGTAATCCCAGCATTTTGGGAGGCCGAGGCGGGCAGATCACGAGATCAGGAGATCGAGACCATCCTGGCTAACATGGTGAAACCCCGTCCCTACTAAAAATACAAAAAAATTAGCCAGGTATATGGCAGGCGCCTGTAGTCCCAGCTACTCGGGAGGCTGAGGCAGGAGAATGGCGTGAATCCGGGAGGTGGAGCTTGCAGTGAGCCGAGATCTCACCACTGCACTCCAGCCTGGGTGACAGAGCAAGACTCTGTCTCAAAAAAAAAAAAAAAAAAAGAACTTACGGACACAAAGAGGAGAACAACAGACACTGGGGCCTACTTGAGGGTGGAGTGTGAAAGGAGGGAGAGGAGCAGAAAAAATATTGGGTACTGGGCTTAATAGCTGGATGATGAAACAATCTGTACAACAGACCCTTGTGACACATGTTTACCTATGTAACAAACCTTCACATGTACCCCTAAATCTAAAATAAAAGTTAAAAAAAATGGGTGACTCCAGAAGGCCAGAGGACTTGGGAACATTTGAGCTACATGTATAAGGCAGCATCAAAAAGAAAAAGCCCCTGTGACATTTTCATTAATCCACATGGTCGCAGCTTGAGGGCAGGCTCGGGAAAACCCTAGAAGCTGCTAGAGAAACTGTGAACTGAGGATGTGGCTGTGAAGCAGTTCCCCAGCTGCTCCCGGGGAGGAGAAGTGACCCACCTCTCGGAGATGGTGAGCCCTACAGACAGGAAGGAAGAGTACCCTGTTTATTTTTGTCTGCCTGATTTCACATCTGCTGACATCCTCCCGCCCTTTCCCGCCCACTCTGCTCCCCATCTTTAAACCTTAACCACTTAGGAGATAAAAACATAGCCCCGAGGCCACAGCTGTGTGATATAGCAGGTCAATCGGCACAACCAGTCTACTGGGGAACTGAAGCAGGTGATGTTCAGACGGAACATGGAGAGAACCGAGTGCAGCGTCTCTCCTGGGCTTTGGGGTCTCGGAAGAGCAAGTCACCAGGCCTGGAGATTGAATATCAGACTTACATGTTCACCATCCTGTCTTCTTAGAAAAATGGATTTTAAATCTAAATCCTGCCACGGAGCAGGGTCAGACTGGGAGTCAAAGGTGCTGGCACAGACTGGCAACTGGCATGGTGTTTGATTCTTTTGCAAAATGCTCACAACCCTCTAAGTCCATTTAAAAAAAAACAAAACCCAAAACATGGAAAAGGTGCGCTCTGTGCCTTCCAGGAACTGTGAACGGACCACACGGCATCACAGACGTCCACAGCGTACCCATCATGTCTGAGGGCTGTTTGGAGCCACTAATATTTTCTCTTGTTAAAATAAATGGGCTTTTGTGTTGGAAATGATTTCATGGTTTGATTTCCTCTATTGACGTGAAAGTGCCTCACGGATCCTCCCTCTGCTGTGGACTGGCTGTCCTGGGTGACCTTCCCTCGAGGTGTGCAGGGAGGCTTGTGTGGGGATGGCTGTTTCCCTCCCACAGTCCCACCGCCTTTGGAACTGACTTTGCTGGGACTGGCTAGGGGCCGAGCTGGTGGCAGGCTGTGGAGAGGACTGGCAGGCCCTCCAACCTTCCACTGTGGGAGTGTGATTGCCAGAGACCCCAGACACTGTGCTTAGGACCTGCCACCCCATCTGTGCCAAGGCCATGCCTCCCACAGGCTGCTACCAGCCTATGGCTGAGCAAGGCAGGGATACTCAGGCAGGCCTATTCCTGAGAGATGTGGGGCTCCACTGACAGGTGACTCTGACCCAAGGATTCCCCTATACAGCTGTCTAAGACCTCCTTTACTTCTCTCCTTCACAGGGGTCAGACTGCATCAAAATCTGATGGTTCTCCCAATGCCTCCATCTTGCTCTCTGTTCTCCTACACAGGCATTTTCTCCAATACATCTCTTGCATGTCTTATCCCATCTTGGTATCTGCTTCTCAGAGAACTTGAACGAACATACCTGGAGCTTCCAGTAATTTATGGGAGACAGCAGCAAAAAGCCCCCGTGCCTGGAGGGCAAGGGCGGCGTTATGCATAGTTTCATCCCGATGGTTGTCCATGATTCGGGATGCCTTGTCCCCTCCCGGGAAGTGTGCATTGTGCCCCATACCTTTGTGTGGCCTGCTGGAGGATACTGACACAGAGGCCCAGCTTATGTTTGGGGCTGTCTTACTTAATCCATGTCCACTCAAGTAACTGAGTGTCCCCATTACTGGTGTCTCCATGAGCCAATGATTCCCACGGTCAAGTGCAGACTACATGTGACTTCACACTGAAAAATGTAAAGGGCACTGGGGTGTGGTCAACAGTTCCTCCTCCTGTTTGTCAGGGGATGTGACACTTGTTGGCCCTCATCAGGGATTCTGGGTGTTTTGAATAGAGAAGGAGAGAGGAAGGAGGGGTGTGGAGCAGAAGAAGGTGGTGTAATGGTCATCTAAAGAATCATTTACAAAATAATGTCTGCCTCCTGTGTCCATACGTCTCTCCCTATGAAGAGAGTATTAAACCCTCAACCACCTGGCCTCTCTTCAAGTCTTATACTTTGTGCACAGCTCCCATGTTCGTACGAGCGTTAACAGATTTTGCACACCCTTCTCTTCTGTTAATCTGCCTTTTGTCAGTTCGGTGAGGAGAGGAAGTTTTTCCTCTACCTTTACACTATATAAAGGAACAGACCCACACCTGGGAAAGTGAAGGCTTCCCCTACAGCTAGAAACATCTGAATTTCCATGGTGCAGTCCAGGAGAGAAATTCTCAGCACCTCTGCCCTTGAATAAGGCCTCACTGCTCCTTCTTCAGTAAATGGAATTACTTGGGTCTCCATTTTTATGCTTGTGTGCCTCTCATCTCTTTACTTGATAATAGTCATTCATTCACTCTCTCACTGTTTATTCAACCCATGTTCATTGCAGTCAGTATTTTGAACCTGCAAATGGAGCATCACCTTTGAATAAATCCAGAATCCTTAATGTGGCAAAGCTGGCTCCAGTCCTTCTCTTCATGGTCCCCTGCCTTCATTTGCTGTGCCCAGGTCACATTTGCCTTTCACTTCCTCAAAGACACTTAGAACTTTCCTGCCACTTAGCATTTGCATATATGCCACCCCCTCTGCTGGGACCGCCCTACCTCCTAATTTTCAGTTGACTGACTCTCATCATCCTCTGAAGCCAGAGATTTCCATCTGTCCCCTTAGTCCTCATCATTTGCCCCCACATAGAAGCCAATATCTCACCATTTCACATGGGCATCATCTTGCTGTGTCTGCTTCTGTCTCCCGTGCCAGGAGAAGTCAAAACCACTCCCCAGGATCCATTATTCAGACATGAGGACTGTCTTTTTTTCCTGCAGAATGGGTTGCCCATCCACCCTCATTTTCATCACATATAGCTTATGACTCTGGCATGCATACAGATTTTATGTTGGAAACAAATTTACAAAGTGACACTGGGTAGGTGTCAGTGTGCCACTGGCCAGTGAGGAAGGCTGTCTCTGGGTCACCTCCACCTTCATCCAGGCCTCTATGATGGGAAGCCAATGTCTACAGCTTCTTTTCATCCTCATGGGAGCTCCACAGTTCCATCCAGATATGCATAAATTGCTCCAAATATGCTTCTCCCCCCATAACAACCATCCTCAAAACTTGAAGAGAAAGGTTAATGTTGGTTCCCATGCCTTCAATCACTTTGCTGTCTCCTTTTCATAACTGCTTAATAGAGCCACAACCATCTAGATGGGCTGGACATACTAGTAGGGCCTTCTCTACTCTGGGATCAACTACAGGCCCAGTGAAAAACCCTGTTCTAAGTGCTATGGTGACCGCCACCACTCTGTTAACATATTCTTCCTCCAGAGATTTGTTCATTCAACAAACATTCATTGTGTTCGCTTTTGACCCAACTCATAACCACTATGCATCAATGGGAAACATAGATGGATGAGGCACAGTCCCTCTTATCAAGAAGCATACATGGTGTGGGGGGATGGAGGAAGCAGGAGATAATCCAAACCATCCCAAAGCAATGTGGCAAAAGCATGAAGAAGGAGACCCCTCACATAATCTGGAGGTTCCCTCCAGGAAGCCTCGTAAGATAATGGTGGCTGGCTTGGTAAAGAAGAGTGTCCTGCAGAAACCCAGCAGACTTCTTGGGGATGCCATTCAGTGTTGCCAGATCTGCTTAGCACCTGTTCAGAGACCACCTCTGCTGGAGGGGGTGGCCTGATACCACACTCAAGAGTTGAAACTAAGTGAACCGAAATTACCAAGGCTGCATCTCAGTGTTCACAAAATGCAGCTCTTGAGCAGGTGGGCCCCTCTCTCTAGCTTCCTGAAAGATAATAGTTCTTTCCGGGGGGAATATTATACACCTCACTCTCTCCTGTGCTTTTATATCTATCTCTGGCATACACTGAAAAAATGATAAGACATGTGAAAGACAATGTGATCCTTCATCAGACAAAAAGAAATGATCAACAGAAGCAGACTCACAGATAACCCAGATGCTAGGATTAGCAAACAAACGTTTAAGATAACTATTTAAATATGTTAAATAATTTATGTAAAAAGATAGGCAAATATAGGAAAATATGAAGTATTTGACAGAGAAATAAAACCTTAATTTAATGATAGAGTCCACACAGAAGAAGAAAGAATTAGAGAACCCAAAACACATGCCAGTAAATATACAATTATCCTGTGATCTAGGAATTGCATTCTTGGGCAGTGTTTTAATCCATTTTCTATTGCTTGTAACAGAACACCTGACACCGGGTAATGTATTAGGAAAGGGAATTTATTTTTTACAGTTATGTAGCCTGAGAAGTCCAAGGTCAAGAGGCTGCATCTGGTGAGAGCCTTCTTGCTGGTGGGAACTCTGGTGTCCTGAGGGGGGCGCAGGGCATCACGTGGTGAGGGGCTTAGCATGGCTAACTTGCCATCTTGTCTCTTTTCTTCTTTTTATAAGGTCACCAATTCCCTTCCCATGATAACTCATCAATCCACTAATCAATTAATAGTGTAATTCAATCACCTTTTTTTTTTTTGAGATGGAGTCTCCAAAAAAAGCCTGTCGCCCAGGCTTGAGTGCAATGGTGCGATCTAAGCTCACTGCAACTTCTGCTTCCTGGGTTCATGCAATTCTCCTGCCTCAGCCTCCTGAGTAGCTGAGATTACAGGCATGTGCCAACATGCCCGGCTAATTTTTGTATTTTTGTATTTTTAGTAGAGATGGGGTTTCGCCATTTTGGCCAGGCTGGTCTTGAATTCCTGACTTCAGGTGATCCACCAGCCTTGGCCTCCCAAAGTGCTGGGATTACAGGCGTGAGCCCCCGCGCCCGGCCTGCCAATCACCTCTTAAAGGTCCCACTTCTCAATACTGCCATTGGGGATTAATTTTCAGTAAGAGTTTTAGAAGAGACATTCAAACCACAGCAGACATTTACCCAGAGAAATGAGAAGTTATATTTACACAAACACCTGTACATGAATGTTCATAGCAGCTTTACAGACAATAGCCAAAACTGGAAATAACCAAGATGTCCTTTGATGGGTGAATGGTTAAACAATGATATATTCATACCATAGAATTCAACTCAATGATAAAAAAATGAACTATTAATAATGCAACAACTTGGATGAATCTCAAGGGAATTCTGCTGAGTATAAAAAGGCAATCTAAAAGGCCACATACTATATAATACCAATTATGTAACATCCTTGAATATCCAAATTATAGAGATAAAGAACAGATTAGTGGTTGCCAGAGACGCTAGTGATGAAGTAGGGGTGTAGTAGGAAGATGGGGGTGGCTATAAAAAGGTAACTTGAGGCCGGGCGCGGTGGCTCAAGCCTGTAATCCCAGCACTTTGGGAGGCCGAGACGGGTGGATCACGAGGTCAGGAGATCGAGACCATCCTGGCTAATACGGTGAAACCCCGTCTCTACTAAAAAATACAAAAAACCAGCCGGGCGAGGTGGCGGGCGCCTGTAGTCCCAGCTACTCGGGAGGCTGAGGCAGGAGAATGGCGGGAACCCGGGAGGCGGAGCTTGCAGTGAGCTGAGATCCGGCCACTGCACTCCAGCCTGGGCGACAGAGCGAGACTCCGCCTCAAAAAAAAAAAAAAAAAAAAAAAAGGTAACTTGAGGAAACGTTGTAGCGATGAAATTGTTCTGAATCTGGACTGTGATGGTGCATACATGAACATACATCTGTGATTGAATTGCAAAGACTAAATGCATGTGTGCACGTGCACACACACACACACAAGTAGAACTAAGAACATCTGAATAAGATTGATGGATTTTATCAAGGACAGTATCCTGGTTGTGATATACTGTAGTTCTGCAAGATGTTATCACTGGGGGAAACTAGATAAAGGGTTCAAAGGATCTCTATTAATAATTTCTCACAACTGTATTTCTTTTTAAAATTAAAAAAAAAGTACAGAGTAGACTGTCAGAGGACTGTGAGACAATATCAAATGATCAAATGTAAATTTAAGTGATATACCAGAAAGAGGAGAGAGGTGAAATTGGGGGAGAAATAATTGAAGATTTAATGGCTGACAATTTTCCAAAATTGATGAAAGATACCAACCCACAAATTCCTAAATCTTAAAAACCCCAAGCAGGATAAATACAAAGAAAAAAACTACAACTAGGCATATCCTAGTCAAACTATAGATAAAATCTTTAGAGTTAAAAGAGAAAATCTTCTAAGTAGCCAAAAGAAAGAAAACATTATCTTTAATACAAACAACAAAAAGAATGATGGTTAATTTTCATCTGAAACAATGAAATCCAGGAGTCAATGGAATGACATCTAAAATGTTGGGAAAAAAAAAAGTACCATGCAAGAAGGCTATATCCAGTATGGAATAGGGAAAGAAAGGTTTCTCAAACCACAGCTATGAGAACTTACTGCCAGCAGAACCACTATAAGAAACACTAAAGAAAATGCTTTAAGCTAACGGGAATTTATCTCAGATTGAAGCCCAGAACTACAAGAAGGAGAAAAAACTCCAGAAATGGTAACTATTGGGGTAAATATAAAAGTATTTTTTCTTTTTAAAATTTCTTTGAAGACTTAACTGTCTGAAGCAAAAATAATATGCATTTATATGGGATTTATAAAATATGTAGAAAAAGTATATGACCATACCTCAAAGGACAAGGAAGGGAAACTGTTGCAAGAATGGTTCAATTTTTACCTTGTTTGTAAAGTGGTATAATATTAACTCAAGGAAGATTATTATAAGGTTGTATGTTGTAATATCTAAAATAATAACTAAAAATACCTTAGAGGAGTACAATAAATATATTATCTGTCCAATATTCACACCTCGGTAAGATGGGCATTGCTACTTTTTTTTTTTTTTTTTTTTTTTTTTTTTTTTTTTTTTTTTGTG
>NC_037669.1:94762543-94867392 GCF_003255815.1 Theropithecus gelada
TTTTTTTTTTTTTTTTTTTTTTTTTTTTTTTGAGACGGAGTCTCGCTGTGTCTCCCAGGCTGGAGTGCAGTGGCCGGATCTCAGCTCACTGCAAGCTCCGCCTCCCGGGTTCCCGCCATTCTCCCGCCTCAGCCTCCCGAGTAGCTGGGACTACAGGCGCCCGCCACCTCGCCCGGCTAGTTTTTTGTATTTTTAGTAGAGACGGGGTTTCACCGTGTTAGCCAGGGGCATTGCTACTTGATTTACAGAGAAAGAAACTGGAGAAGCTAAAGCTTTGCCCTAGGTCACCAGATAGGGATACAGGTACACTAGAACTGAACCCAAGTTTTTAGACCCCCAAGCCCAGTGACCCTTGTGTCACTGACAGATTTTCTCTGTACAGGGGTAGATAATAAATATTTTAGACTTTGTAAGACATAAAGTCTCTGTCGCAACTACTCAACTCTGTTCAAAAGCAGACACAGATGATATATAAACAATTGAGCATGGCAGTGTTCCAATACAACTTCATTTACAAAAACAGATGCTAGGCCAGCTTTGGCCCACAGGCCATCGTCTGCCAATCTCTCCATTATTCCACTGCCCAGTGGTTTTCAGTTCTGGCCCAGAGAGGCCCATTCTGATCCACAGCCAAGGTCCAGAACCACCAACACACCCGTGGGTTCTATCTGGTTTAAACACTTGGTTGTCCTCCCCACCCTTCTCCCCTTCCCGGCTCCCATGGGCTCTGGCCTCAGCATTTTGGTAAATAGAAATGTTCAGTCCTTTTGTACTCTCACCTCAGGGGAAATATCCCAGCAAAGGCCAGGGATTGCTGGGCCCGGTTACTGAAACACATTGTACTTCCTGAGCTTTCCAATTTTCCAGTCTTAAAATAGACTCACAGTGCTTCCTCCAGCAGCTCCCTCACTCCCTCCTCGCAGCTGTCTTTGCCTCCCCATCCAGCTTCTTCACTCCTGGGGTCAGCCTAGCTCTTGGCCACCAAGACTTGAAAACACACGCGAACTATATTTGCAATGGGCTACTGTGTTCAGACGATGCCCCACGGCTGATCCTCAACAATCAGTGATTCTGTGGCAGCCGGAGAGACCAGAGCCAAAGTCTTAACTGAAGGGCCAAGCAGGAAACCCTCCAATTGTTACCCTTTTGTTCCCCATGAGGAGAAATCGCCAGGCATCATTTAGGGCTGCTCAGCAGTTTTCAACTTACAGAATGTCCCCAAACTATTTTCAGCACTGTTTCCTCTCAGAACTCCCACCCTACCCACCAGCTGGCACCCCCGAGTCAACTTTGGAATTAAAGAAATCAAAATCCCATTTGTGTTTCAGTAACTTGAGGTCACAGAGCCGGCGTAAGGTCAGAATCAGAATTAAAGTTTTTCCTGCACCGCCAGCTTCACCCAAAAGTCTGTAACCACTTCCTCCGCCCCAACAACATTCATCTGGGCCAATCCGAAGGTCAGACTTTTAGCCCATCCTGACCAGCTGCTTAGGACTCCTAAGGTCAGAGGCACTGCAGGGAGAATTCCACTTAGCGGCTGAGGAACAAATCCACTGATCACCTCCATTGCATATTTGTAAAAATGAGAAAAGCTGCCTGTACTGGGCAGTCCACGGGCACGTGGCTTGGGCACCAATTTCAGCCCCACTGGGCCCCTTGTCTGGGTGCCTTTGTGCAGTGTACAATCTCTACAACCACACCAGGGGCCTTGCTGATGAAGTGGTTTAGGGATTCTAAACTCTGCCCACCCTCCCAGAAAAAATGCAGGCACCTTTATGGCTGGTATATAGGAACACACCACTACCCAAACCCACTAGGTGACAGAGAGCACATTACTACGCTCACCTACTTACTGTACATTGTGTTAGATTTGGGAGATTCCCCACCATCAAGGTGCTGCTCAGCCCTCAAGAAAGTAGCCTAGTAGGGAAAACAGACACCAAGATGATTTCAGTATAATGCTATCTTAGGAGTTCAACTCAAGGTATTAAGTAGACTTCAATGGACAATTATCCATATTTCATTAAACCAAAGATCTCATTGATTTTAATGTGCATGCACCACACACACATGCACACACAAACAAAAAATGCTGACGTTAAACTATGGCATAGTGTTCTCTTATTACTTAGATTTTTAATTCTATACTTATTGAACTATATCTTTCAGACTTATTTAGATTATTATTTTTAAATTTAGATTATTATTATTTTTAGACAAAATGTCACCCTGTCACCCAGGCTGGAGTGCAGTGGCACAATCTCCACTCACTGCAACCTCTGCCTCCCAGGTTCCAGCGATTCTCATGCTTCAGCCTCCTCCCAAGTAGCTGGGATTACAGGCATGTACCACCATGCCCGGCTAATGTTTGTATTTTCAGTAGAGACAGGGTTTCACCATGTTGGCCAGGCTGGTCTCAAACTCCTGACCTCAAGTGATTTGCCCATCTCTGCCTCCCAAAGTGCTGGGATTACAGGCATAGGCCACTGTGCCCAGCCATTATTTAGATAAATTTTACCATATATCACTATGATACATATATAAAAAGGAAAATACAAGTAAAATAAGTTGGTTACGGCATGGCTGAAATTTGTTCCCATTCAGAACTCTTCTGAATCACTGTTGTACAAGAATTGTGACGTCCACGTCTTCTATGCTCTGATCCTTCCCATCGTCACGAGCACTGAGGATGTGGCATTTCCTAACAAGCTGCTCCACTCTTGTCTCTGGGATTTTCTCCCAAGTTACCAGTGGCCATTGTGCAGGATTTGCAGCAATGACATCACAATTTTTCCCTTTAAGAACACATCTTGACTTCAGAGATGCCAAACTGGAGAACTGTGCACTGGTGAGACAGGTTATCCAGCCGTGGGGAGGGCAGGTTGGTTCTGCAGGCTCCATGGCGACAAAATGCTCCCCACAATTGAGAAGCCAGCTGTAGAGTCTTAAACCTCCCTGTGCATAGCGATTGCAACAAGATGCTGAGAAACTGTATTCAAACTCCTCCAAAAATGGTGGTTTGTTTCTCATGAGGTAAGCAGGTTCCCTGAAGGAGGGACTGGGGAGGCAGCTGAGCATCCCTGGGCTAGAAGACCTCTGAAGGCCTCTGCAGCCTGAGTCCCATGTCCTTGTGATGGTGACAACAAAGAGATATAGAGCTGGGGCCTTTCTTCTCCTGCCTTCTTGCCACCTTCTGTACATGGGCAGAGAGGTAGCCATCAGGGAAGCAAATGGGCACTTGCCCCCCAGAGGCCTCTCCATGGGCCATGCAGGGTGAAACACACTCTGCTGACTCACTTCAGCCATCAGACTCCAAAGGCTGGCCCCGGGGACATGCCTCCTTGGAATGGACATGTTCTCAGTTCACTCTATCCTGATATCCTATCTTAGGAGATTAACTCAAGGTATTAAGTATCTTAGGAGTTTAACTCAATTTCCTCTGGAGGATAAAAGCAGGTTCAGGTATGGTGGCTCAAGGGCACAGGGTGACCCCTTCACAGCCAGGCCCCCTCAGCTGTAGGCTCTGGACCCCTAAATGAGCCTGCCCTCCTGGCTCTCCCCACAAGGCAGCACCCTCTACCCTAGTAATGTGCTGATGTTCCAGGCCTGGTCTTTCCCTTTCCAGCATGCTTCCAGGGCCTGTCCACTGGCAACACTGCCCCACCTGCCCCATCTCTCTTATTCCATAGCTCTGCCCTCACCTAGAGCCCCAGACATTCCCTGTGTGCTCGGGGGCTGGCCCCAAGTGAGCTCCTCACCACCTTGCTCCGGGCAGTGGCTGAAGCCTCCTGTTCAGTCTCTTGCCCCTGATTCACTGTGTTCACTACAACCAGAAAGTTTTTTCTAAAAATGGTTCTGACTGGCCGAGTGCAGTGGCTCACGCCTGTAATCCCAACATTTTGGAAGGCTGAGGTGGGTGGACTACCTGAGGTCAGGAGTTTGAAACCAGCCTGGAGCCTGGCCAACATGGTGAAACCCCGTCTCTACTGAAAATACAAAAACTTAGCCGGGGGTGGTAGCAGGCGTCTGTAATCCCAGCTACTTGGGAGGCTGAGGCAGGAGAATCACTTGAACCTGGGAGGAGGAGGTTGCAATGAGCCGAGATCGTGCCATTGCACTCCAGCCTGGGTGAGAAGAGCGAGACTCTGTTTTGTTTTGTTTTTTTTTAAAAGGTTCTGACCTTGCCTCTCTGTAACCTAAACCCTTTCAGTGATTGTTCAAGGCACGCAAGGAGCTAGCCAGGGAGAGCGGGGAAGGGTGTTCTGGGAGATACCAACCCCTGGGAAGGTCCAGAGGGGAGATGGAGTGCTAGTTCCTGACACCTGCTTGTGTCTCCTGTGTCTGGAGTGGAGAATGTATGGTAGTCCAGGACCTGGAGAACAGGTTCATGAGATGGACAGGGGCCACATTGTTCATGAGGGTTTTGTGAGCTGTACTGGAGCTGGGCATTCTAGGGAAGGCCCTACAGGGACCACTTTCCAGCATGAGTGTAGCTCTTCTCAGACTGTAATGTGCATTTGGGAATCATCCAAGGATCTTGGTAAAGCGCAGCTTCTGATTCAACAAGTCTGGGGTGGGGTCTAAGAATAAGCATTTCTACCAAGCACCCAAGGTGATGCCCATGGTGCCGGTCCTGGGATCCCACTGTGAGTATCTAGGCGCTGCACTGAGTTGTCTGACTCCCATAATATACTATCCAGGTGCACAGGGGTTCATTCATTCATTCAAATACTTACTGAGCACCTATGGTGTGTCTGAATGGCAGTCTAGGTCTGGAGATACAATAGATGATAAAACTGCTGTAAATAAAGCTGCAAAAGTCCCCGCCCTCATGATGCTGATATTCTGGAAGGGAAGACAAATGATAAAACAAGACACAGTAAACTAAGCAAAATATACTGTTATTTGCTAGGGGGTAGGGAGTGCTGGGGTGGGCTGGTATTTTATGTAGGATGGTCAGGGAAGACCTCACTGGAAGCAGACAACAGAAGGATGAGAGAGCGAGCCATGTGGGGAGGAGCTCTCTGGGTAGAGGGACAGCAGGTGTGAGGTCTTGAGGCAAGAGTGTGCCCTGCCTATCCAAGAAGCAGTGAGGAGGCCACTGAGGTGGGGGAATGGACAGAGCTCATGGGGACTGTGTCTTACTTAACTCCAGATATAATTTGCTTAGCATACCACAGAGCAGTGAGGCTTGTGGTAGCTTGTGGGGTTGTGGCAGCAGGTGCAGGTGAGCACAACCCTCTAGGTGACCTGGTGTTCTTTGTTCTCCCCCGGACTCTGCCCTTGAGCCACTGCTCAGGCCTGGGAGGGTGGGCACAGGCACACACACACACCCTGGGGGAGCAACAGACAGTCACAATTCCTGTCTCTTGAACTGACCCTTGGGTTTCAGAGAGAGATCAGCACCTAGAAAAAAACGAGATGCAAGACCCCTCCATTCCACTACCATTGTCTCTCCCTGACCCCCAAAGCCAGTCTTGAGCCTCAACTACCCTCTGGGAGGCCCTTGTTTGTCACAACCTCTTGCAGCTTCCAGCATGGACCTCGATTGGGCCTCATCTCCACTGCAGCCCCCAGGGAACACCCGCCCCACCTGTGGTCACCCAGTAGTCTTTACAATTTTCATTGAGATAGGGTCTTGCTCTGTCACCCAGGCTGGAGTGCAGTGGCAGGATCTTAGCTCACTGCAGCCTCCATATCCTGGGATCAAGTGATCCTCTCACCTCAGCTTCCCGAGTACGTGGGGACACGAGTGTGCACCACCACACCTGGCTAATTTTTAAATTTTTGTAGAGATGGGGTCTGACTATGTTGCCCAGGCTGGAACCCACAGTCTTGAGTGGCCACAGGAAAAGGAAGAGCTGCAGGAAGGGAAGCCCATGAGAATCAAGACCAGGCCTCTGACCTCCTCCTCCCTCCCTCCCTGGGTAGCCAATGCTCCCCACAGGACTGCCTCAGGACTCACCTTTTCCTGGCAGGCCAGGGAGACCGGCAACTCCTCTTCCTCTGGAGGCTGTTCCTCAGGGCATTGGAGGACGGGAGGCTGCCTCTTCCCTGTCCCCATCCCCATCAGGATGCAGCACTGGTTCCCAGGCTCTCCCAGGCCAGGGTGGGGCTTCTGCCTGCGCAGAGGCGAGGCCAGGTGGCCTCAGGCAGGTTACCTGATGTTGCCAAGCCTGCTTCCTCATCTGTGAAGTGGAGCGCTCCTCACACGTGGCTGGTGAGGGTTCGATGGGACGAAGCATGACCTCCTAAGAGTGCTGGCTGACCGAAGAGTAGCGCCCTCACTGTGTGCCCTGCGCTGTCCTGAATCTGTTACACACACAGTGCTTCAGTGCACCCTCACAACAAGGCAGAGGTTGGAGCCATTCTCTCCATTTCACAGATGAGGAAACAGAGGCACAGAGAAGTTAAGGAACCTGCCAAGATCTTGTGGTTCATAAACAATAGAACCCAGACAGGTTCCTGAAAGCCCCCTCTAACCCTGTGGGCCATCTGTCAAGTTCAATCTGTGGCACAAAGGGAGTATATCCCTGTCTGTACAAAAATACAAAAAATTATCGGGGTGTGCTTGTGCATGCCTATGGTCCCAGCTCTTAGGGAGGCTGAGGTAGGAGGATTGCTTGAGCCTGGGAGGTTGAGGCTGCAGTGTCATGACACTGCACTCCAGCCTGGGTGACAGAGTGAGACCCTGTCTTAAAAAAAAAGAAAAAAGAAAAAGTGACAATACACCATGGCCATTACATATGATTATTATTACTATGCTTTTTATTAATCATACAGAAGACTCCCACCAAAGGTGGGTGCAGTCAGGGCAGCGGCGCACCTGTAGTTGGAGGCCTCAGGTGGGGGAGCCCCATGTGAGCACATGTGGAAATGGGGGCAGCCTTCCTGTTTCACCGTCCACCTTGGCCCCAGGCCCAGGCACTTCCCTAACAGCTGTGACTCTGATGAACTCTCAAGACTAAATTGCCCTCCCCACCTCCACAGCCACATGATGTGAGGCACGTTCTTCTGTCAGGCAAAAATAAATTACCTTCCCCCAAAGCAGGCCCTGAGTTTTGTGGTGTGTATGAATGTGTGGTATGTGGTGTATATGTGTGCATGTGTCTGGTGTGGTGTAGATGGTGTGTGGTGTATGTAGTGTGTGGGGGGGGGGGGGTGGGGTGTGTGTGTGTGTTGGGGTGAGGTGTGAGTCTCCTGGACCAGAGCACAGTGAGGCATCTGGGGAAGTGTCACATTTCCACCCTGAATGAGCAGCCATGACCTTTTAGGAGCAGGAATCTGGAGAATTTCCCAGGTTTCCTGAAGGGCATCTAGGAAGCCTGACTTTCTCTACCTTTCAAAATGTCCCAACACCCCCTACACCAAAATACTCCAAACTGTCTCACAAACCAATGTGTGAGCCTCACAGAAGGAGGGTGGGAAGAAATGGGGACCAATAAACAAACCCTCGGAGTAAACCTGGTATTTTATAAAATGGCACAAAGCATGTCCGTGACTTCACACATCTCCATGCAAAGTCTAGAGCAAGGGGCAGGCACCATCTCAGTTTGGCAGGCAACATCCCAGTTTGGCAGGTAACAAGAGTCTGATTGCTCCACTATTTTAGACCCACAGCAACTGTCACAGATTTAGAAGGCAAACAGCTGTGACTCAGGAGTAGCTGCAAAACAAGGTGTCAGCAGACACCTGAGATACTTAGAAGGTAACTTAGGTGTACACTGACCAGCAACAATTTGAAAACAAAATTTGTCCATGTGGCAGAGGCGGCCAGCTGCCCTCCAAGATCAGGCTCCCCTTCCCTCCTACAGAGTTGCTGCTAGGAAGTGGCTACCCAGCCTCTAGCAATTGGCTAAGGCACATGGCTGAATTCTAGCCAAGAGGAAGTGGGCAGAAGTGACGTACACTGCTTCCAGACCTGGCCAAAGCCCCTGTGACACTCCACCTCCCTCCCCCTTATCTGTGGGCTAGATTTGATGTCCAGGGCAACCATGAAAGCCAACAGCTGAAGACGGTGGAGTCTGCACGAACCCTCCGTCAAGCTGGAACTGAAAGGAACAGAACCCCCTCCCCTGTTCCCTTCTCCAGAGGATTAGACTCATGGGAATGAGACATAAAGTTTGCTGGATCAGACCACTGACATTTGGGGGTTTACTTGTTATGGCTACATGAATTATCAGCTGATAATTATCAGCTGATAATTAAAACATGTTGATTGCTTAAGATGATTGGTAGGCGAGATATTAGCAGCCACTAATTATTAGTGCATAATTAAGGTATCACCAGTAATAATGAAGTAAATGATGAGTAAGAGGTCTACTACATTCACTCAGAGGGAAACTGACATCTGAGATGTTTACTGATGACTTAGATATTTGCTGATGACTCTGATGCTAGTAGTTAAAATATTAATAGAAAACTAAAATATTTCCTGGAAACTATGATGTTAACTGACAACTAAGAGTTAGTTGATAACTAATAATGGGGATATCCGGCGACACTTGCTTTAGGTTTCCTCGTCGCAGCTCTCAGCCTATCTCTGTGCAGCAGCTGCCCTCTTGTGCACAGACAATGAGTCTGAGTTCACCTGACAAAGCCCCTCTGGCCCACTCTGGCCCTGATGACTGACAAGCTGGACCCAATGAATGCCATAATCTTTGGGTGCCTGCTCCCTCTATGGATCTCACCGTGTAAAGGACACATTATTCCTTTCTACACCCCCGCGGCAGTGCCTGAGGAAGGGGAACCCCTCCCCTAAGATCTAGTTCTCCTCCGAGTTCTGAGGGCAGCCATGAGTATGCAGCACAGATGTGGTGGGTGAGGCCTCCCTTGGACGGGACCAGGGCTGAGCCCTCCTTAATTAATCCCAGACGGGGCTTTTCTATTGTTTGTGGAAAGGGTGATCTGTGGAAGACACAGATGGGGCTGCTGTGGTGCCAAGGAGTGCTTATCACCGGGGAGGTCTAGAACAGGTCTCCCCTCTCCCATCTGCCATGGGATTTTCCTCACAGTAGGTGGAGTTGAGCAAAGATGGCTTCCCGGCTTCTAGGTCCCAGGGATGGTGTCCAAAGGAGGCTCTGTCTGCCAGGGGTGATGGCTCCCTGGGGGCGGTCAGTCCCAGGCTGAGAGAGAGCCGACCCCACATGCTGAACTGGGTGCCTCAGAACTTCAGGTATGCATTCAACCAGGTGTGTGCCCACAGTGAGCCAACCTTCCCAGACACACATGAGGAAGTGTGGTTTCGGCAGGCTCTAGGGCATTTGGGGAACAACTGGAGAGAAAGCTATAAATAAGGACCATCTGGGAAAATTCAGGAGGTTTGAGGGCTGGTTTTGCACAAAGGTCTTTGGGAACCAGCGAGGTGGAGCAGAGTGGGATCACGGCTCTGCCACCTTCTTGTGTGTGGTCTTGGGCAAGGCTCCTTATGTGGTAAAGCACTTAGAACAGGACCTGGCCCATAACGAGTCCTCAGAAATGATAGACACTATTGTAATGTCGGGGGATTGCAGCCCATGGCTCCTGTATACAGGGTGTCTGTCTTAGATGTGCTCTTCCAGAGGCTGAATAAGAACGGAAATTCAAGTTTAGGACTTAAGGCACAGGGAGATGAGTCATCCGGCACTGGATTCCAGCAGTCCTGATCACCACCTCCCCTCCAGGGCCTCATTATCGCTGCACAGCTGCCTCCAGCCCCTCACGTGGACAGGCCGAGGGAGCGCAATGGAGGCCTGGAGTGAGGTCACTGGGCCCACCCTTGGATCTGAGGCCTCTGCGTACAGGACTGGCCTTTCCGTGGCTGCTCCAGGCTCTCCCCTCCCTACCAGCACTGTCACCAACTACCCACCCACCCTCGGGGGATTTCCCTACTTGCTGGCTGTTGGTCACCCCAGATTCCTTTCTCCAAGCTCATCAGCTTGGATGAGAGCCTTTAGCCACCCACCTCTGTCAGGCAGGGACCCAGCCCACGAGACTGCTGTTTTCTGCTTGCTCTTCTCACAGGAAGAAAGAGGAGGGAAAACTCTTTTCGTCTACCCCTCTGTCTTTCCTTGACTTATGCAGTCCAGCTGGGCCCGCCAGTTAAGAAAGTTTACCTCCTAAATTAGCTGGGTGTGGTGGTCCGTGCCTGTAATCCCAACTACTCAGGTGGCTAAGGCATGAGAATCACTTGAACCCCTGAGGCAGAGGTTGTAGTGAGCTGAGATCGCACCACTGCACTCCAGCCTCGGTGATGAAGTAAGACTCTGTCTCAAAAAAAAAAAAAACAAAAAAGAAAGAGAGTTTACCTCCTGCACTACACTTTGCCTGGTGGTAGTACGGGGAGGGGGTGCTCTAAGTTCAATGAGCACAGATTGGGGGTCAAGATACATCATCACTTACTGTTATGGTCTCAAGTTTCGTTATCTGCAAAAGGAGGTGATAATGCCTCCTATCCACAACCTTGAATCTGTCAGCAAGTAAGCAAGAGAGTTCCATTAGGGGAACGTTGCCCTTCTGTTCTTCTGTCCTAAGGTTGCAAGAGCCTAAGGCTGAGATACAAGAAAGTGAGCTTCCCACACCTACCCAGACTAAGCAACTGCGTGAGCAGGAACTTCATGGGGGCTGCTTTTTGTTCTTTGGATTCCACTTCATACAAGGAAAGGAGCATGTTTTCCTAACTAGAATACATCCTCAGAGGCAGCTAGATATCCTGCCTGGGAGAAGAAAAGAAAAATCAAGGGAAACAAGTTCTTAGCTCATTTACAGCTTCACAAAATTGTACATTTTGATGTTTTGCCTCATGAAGTATTACTGAAATAACTTCATGGCCAATAAAAATGAGAAAATGCAAAAAAGTAGACAGAAGGAAAAAATAACTTGTAGGAGTCTCAGCCTATGATATGCAAGCAAATTTCCTGCTTTCAATTTTCTTTGTAAGCATTGAAAAAAAAAAAAAAAAGGTCAGGATTGCATTGTGCATGTATCTTCCTTGATTCATGAGAAAATTTCCAGGCTACATGTTTTTAAAAAACCATCTGTTGCTGGTTGCCTCGCCTTCCATTGACTGGATGTACCCTGCTTTTCAAAGCCAATCCCCTGAAGGTGTGCATTTAGGCTGGGATGAAATATGCCTGTGCTGTTTCCCAGCTCACTAATTGTTTTAGGGTCTTAGAGATCAATTTTCTTAGGCAGACAGCTGGCTCCTATTGTGGTAGCATTTGCCATGGAGCACCACTCTCCCTGGGCACAAACTGTGTTCTCTTATTGCCCCATAGAAATAACCCTGATACCCGCCCACGAGTCTACATCTTCCACTTGCTGGACAACCTTTCCCCCCAGTTCTCTGGAACTAACCACATGCTCTTGGCCTCTCACCCACCACTGCCCATGTAGAGAGGACACCACCTCTGTGATTTCCCAGGTTTACTGGCTTTCCAGGAGGGAAGCCCCAGCCATACTCTGCTCAAAGTGCCAGGGGTTTTGGGAGCCATCTCACCTGTCCATGCACATCAAGCAACACGGACAATTAGGTGAGGGGACTGGCAGACATGGCGGGGAGGCAAATGTGGAGGCCAGAAGATGTGGGCTTGGATCCCGGCTCTCCTACTTATTAGCCGTGAAAACCGAGCTAATTATTGAACCTCAGAGCCTGGGTTCCTTCTTTTATGAGAGAATAATTCCTTCCCTCTAGAGTTTTTGTGGGAATTAAATAAGATAATAATATAAGTGAACCTGCTGAGTCCAGTTTCTGACTTCAATAAGACAGTCAATAAATGGCTGAGATTATTCCCCACCACCCCACTCCCAGGGGTCAGAGTTTTCTGTCCAGTTGTTAGTATGTACTGATGAGCTCTTGTTTGCAAAAGCTTTATCCTCTAGGAGCAATTTCTCCAGAGTCATGCTGGTGTCAGCCAGCTGGTCAGTCTAGCAGCCTGGAGGCTTTACTGGCCCACTGCTCTGCTCAGATCATGTGCAAATAAAGGGCTCCCTTCCCTCATCTTGTTCAAGACCACTTAGCTTACCCTAAGAAAGAACAAGATAATCAAGCAAAAACACTCACTCCTCCTTGTATCAAGTATTTTCATGGGCTTATATTTAATCCATATTCACTGCCATGTGCAATGAGACTGAGTACATTCAAGTCAGCTCTAGCACTCCAGACTTCTGGTCCCCGTCTTCCCTTTTGGTCCTACTCTTGGTCCTGGACCACACTTACCCCGCTAAGCTGAAGATTAGGAAGAGGAAGAACTAGATAGAAATGATGGTTCAAGTGCATCAGTGTATCCAGTGGTTCTCAAACTTTGCTGCCCATTAGAATCACTTGTAGTTTTAAAGATTCCTGATGCTTAAGCCACACCGTGGACCAATTAAATGGGAATATCTGGGCATGAGGACTAGGCAGAGTATTAGGCCTGAGAACCAGTGACTTAATTGTTGTTGCTAGTGTGCCTGTATCAGTGTTGTCTACCATGGACTGTAAGTTCTGGAACAAGAAGAACCACATGTATCCCACTTTATAGCATTCCATGTGGAGTCAGACACACAGCCAATGCTTCTGATGATGATGGAATACCTCAATCTGTTTGTCATTAACTCTGAAATTGGAATATGGTAGATATTCCAAGATCACACATATGTCCTGAAGTCACAGATGATAAACATTTTATTACACTAAAAAAGTCATCTGTTAACTGCTGAACTGCACGGGGACCACATCTGAGGCTACTTCAGAAAAAATGGCATCAGATAACAAATACAGATTTCTGGCATTACAAAATGGCTAGATTCTCCCCCACCTTCCTTCCTTAAATATTAATCAGTGGCTTAGACCAGTTCTAGTGGGAACACTTAATTGCTGACTTCACATAAAACAAGGATTAGCCTAATGTGCCAATGACATGAGCCCATTCCTGGCTGTCTTCCCAACAGCCAGACTGCTGTGGCTTGGACACTGAAGGCAACACCTGGGGGGCCTCAGTTCCACTCCTCTGTGGTGAGCTTGCTCTTCCTAATAACTGGCTCTGGGGTCAAATCAATAATGGTGGCATTGCCATCTGGGGCCCACATGAGCCCTCCGGGGCCTGCTGCATCCCTACTGGGCTGCGGTGGGGCTCTGAGGTTGGGGATGAGCAGCCTGGAGCCTGGTTCCACTTCACTACACAGCAAATTGTATACCCAGGGGAGCGGTCATGACTTGCTGCTCCTCATTCATGTGAGGAAGTGGTGCTTTGCCTGGGATCGTGTGTGTCAGAACCATAGCAGGCCTGGGAGGCATGTCCAGCTGGGGTTGGGGAGGACAGGCCTGCATGACAGAGCTGGGGAGTGGTGGGGACAGAGGTGGAGGAACCAGCACTGCCTGCCTTTTGATTCAAAGCACCTTCAGAAAATCCCTGTGTCCATCTCCACATATTGGTTATTTGAACATTTCCTAAATGGCTTCCTCATCCAGCCTGAAGGCAAAGAGACCCTTCACCACCATCTGGAGGCTCAGTTAGCAGTTCCAAGTGGCTGGCACACTGCACCTGAGTCCTGCAGTTCCTCAGGCTGACCTCAAATTCCCGAGGAGCGCCTAAGGCGGAGCCATTTCCCAGATCCGCAGGCTTCCTGGCTGCCCGAGGGGCACTGTGCTCCTTCCTGCTCCCACCCAGCAGTGTCTCTGAGGGCTTCCCATGGGATCAGATGGCCTCCTCCCCCTGCAGTGTGGGTGGGGGGTGAGGGGCAGGCTGTCCGACACCCTCCTCAGTAGCTCATATTTCCCCGTTGCTCAGCTCACCTTCGCCCCCGCACCAGGCCCCACTGCAGAGGCACACTGTTGACTGCAGTCTGCCACGGGACTGAGGTCAACAGCCAAGACATTTGTCTTTTCCCTTCCCCTGGGAAGCAGACGTCGCCCCCTCATCCCAGGCCTGGAAGGAGGTTCCTCAGAGGCCCTGCGTGGTAGCTGCAGCCTCCGGGCTGTCAATCTTGCACCAGGAAGTTGATGAGGGCAGTTCTCGGGGAGAGGAAGGACTTCTTGATGCTTCGCCCTTGCAAAAGCTTGACACCCAGCTCACTTTGGAGAACAAATTCGTGGACTTTGTCCCGGTCCTGGGCAACTTGTTGGGGCACAGGAATTTTGCCACAAGCTTTATTGTTGATCTGAGAAGGAGAAACGCCAAGACAAACAATGAGGAACATCCTCAGAGTGGCAGGCGGCCCAATACCAAACCTCCTGCCTGCAAAGGGCGTGGCTGCATTTGTTTAGGGGAAGGGAATAGAGGTGGAGAAAGGAGGAAGTCAGCACCCTGCTTCCCACAGGGTAAAATGCAACCAGCTGAATAGGATTAACACCTAGACCTGCAGAAAGAGACAGACACTGAGACTGCATGTGAGTGCCCGTAGGTGGAGTGAGGACTGCCTTGCATTTTCTGAGCACTGCTCTCATACACAGCTGTGGTAGAGATTATGTCAAAAATTCTCAGCATGAGATGGCTTGGGCCATTTCCAGGCAGAAAGGGATTATTCTGTCATCGGGGCTCAAGTGTAAGTTCAGATCCAGGCTAGAGCGAACTGTCCCCTCAGATTTTACCTAGGTCTCAAGTGGACCAAACAGTTGACGGTTTCACGGGGGACACAGTCAAACTTCTCTCTCTGCTGACTGGCTCCAGAAGGGGGCGCTCAAGTGTGACGACTTAGAAATTGGACCCACATCGTGTCACATTAATCACTCTTTCTCCCTTAACATGGGTCAGTATAGTTCCAGACACAGGTGGGTATTCACCGAATATTGATTCAATGAGGGAAGATGACCACGTGGTTCAGCTTCTGAACAGTCATGCTTCCAAATCCTCAATCCCATTGCTCCGAAATCTACACACACATTTCTTTCACTAACTCTTGTTTTTCACTTGGAAAATATAGTCACGGTCTTAGGAAAAGTTACTAGGAATAATTTCTCGAGTTTCAACCAAAGCACATTATCAAATGTCCCCTAATCACCCACTTCCTTTTTTTCAGATTTCTGGAGAACTTGGTGGCATTTTTATTGTCTCCATTAGCCTAGGAAACAGGGAGAGGATATAAATAAAACACGCAGTCCCGGCATATTATGAAATATTGTTTTGAAAGCGTGAGGCTCCGTGCTGCAGGGTTTTAAAGCGTTCTGAAGCTGGGGAACTACGTGTGTGGTGTGAAAGACTGTGGCCCCTCTGCCCTGGTGTTTCTGAGTCATTAGAAGCTGCCTTCTTTCAAGGCCACATACTGGGCTGGACTGAGACCCTGGAAGAGAGCTTCCACCTGTCACACAAGAGCCATGCCCCTAGTGAAGTCCTGGGGTCCCCAGCAGGGAATTCTCAGGACATGCAGTTGTCAGTGAATCATGTTTTTCCTCCTATGGAAGAGCAGCCCAGGCCAACATCTCCTTTGGGTCACCACCCACAGAGGGGGTGCTGGGCGAGGGGGAGCATGGTGCTCTCATGTGGGCAGACTCAGGTTTGACTCTTAGGCCTGGTCTTACAAGCTGTGGGATCTTCAGCTTAGTTTTTCTTAAGGACAGAATTCTCCAGATTCTGGAGTGAAGGAGGTAAAATAACCTGGGTAAAGGGACCAGCTCACTAAGCCGTACTCCCTCTGCCTTTGTCAAGAGTGGTGGCCAGGATAGAAGGAGCTGGCTGTGGGATGTCCTCTTTGACGCATGGCCTCAGCACAACAATGACCCATTTCTAAACCCTTTGAGCTTCCTGTGCTTTGCCGGAGCCGGGCAGGCTGGTCCTAAGTCATCACTGGTGACAGCCTGTCCAAGGGACCTGAGTCATTCTTGTCCATAGCTGGGGCTTTGGGGGCAGGGCATGTCATCTCTGGATGTGGCCATGGTGCTCTGAGTCTTTCCCATGCTGCCTCGGGCACCCTCACACGGCTCTGGCTCCCCAGGCCTCCCCTGAGTTGCCTTACCAAGGCAGTCCCTTCAGAGTGAGTAGGTGCCGATCATGCTCCCCCTGTCTCTGGCATAAAGTGCCAATGAGATGGGCAGAGAAGTCAGGCTGGGACTCAACACTGAGCCTGGGCTTCAAGGGCCCAAAGAGGAATAAGCACATTGATATCACTTCAAACAGAGGCTGCTATGCTGTGGGGCTCTTGCACCTCCATCTTTGGAAAGGGCCTAAGCATGACTCTCCTGGACTTTTCTGACACCTGTCAGACAGGGCCCAGGCCACAGGTGTTCCTCCCACTCGACTCCATCACCTGTCACCATCATGAGGTAGCCTTGGAATGGCTGATAACAATACAAGCTTCCATTTGCTGAGCTCGCACTCTGCCAAGCACTGAACTATGCAATTCACTTGCATGAACCTGAGTCAATGCATGAATATCCCATCCCATTTTACAGATGGGGAAGCTGAGGCACATGAAGTGAAGTCACTTGTCCACCTAGGCTCCACCCCAGGCAGCAGTAGAGAGGGGATGACCTGACACAGCCCCTCTCTCTCCTGCTCACACACCCTGACAGCCCCCTGTCCTCTGAGGGGTGGAGTCTGGCCTCCGAGGAGGGGACACTCCCCACCTTTAGCCCTGTTTCCAGCACTGCCCTGTGCCCTCTGCTCCAGCCCCTCCCTGGCTCAGCCCGGGTCTCTGTGGGCCTGCCTCCTGTGTTTGCTCCTGGTATTGCGGCACCCTTCTCTCCACCGGGGAGAGGCTGCTTCTCTTTCAAAGCCAAAGCCGCCTCTCCTTTTCCTCACGATGCATTTTCTGATTCTCCAACTGCCAGAAGTGGCAACACTGATGCTAGCAGCAGTCACCATTCACAGAGTAGATTCTGGACTAGCTGTGTGACCATCAGTGAGTTATTCAGCCCCATCCCGCCACCATTTCCTTGCCTGTAAAATAGGGTTAGTCACACATCTGCCTGTCTGTGAAATGGGGACAACAACAAGCCTGCCTCACAGAGCCACTGTGCTTAGTAAATAAGCTCACACCTGGGAAGTGGGTCGGGGCTCACTCTGTGTTAAGAGGATTTTGTCATTAGTGCATCCAGAAGCAAGCTAAGCACTTCCTGGCATTATCCCACCTAATTCTCTCAATAGCCGGATAAGGCAGGCGCTGTGCGTGCCTCCATTTTATAACTCAGGAAAGTGAGGCTTAAAGGTGTTAACTATGTTGTAAAACTAAGACTTATACCCAGGATGGCCCGACTTCCAAGCCCTTACATAAACTGTGTGTGACAGCTCATGTGCCCCCAGACCTTTGTTCCAAAGTGATTAAGGCGGCAGCTCTTGTCTCTGTATCCCTGGTGTGGGCAGAGCCCAGCATGTCATAGGCACAAAGAACACGGGCACAAGGGAACTGAATGACACTGAACTGTGCTTGCAGCATGCTTCTGGCCAGGGCACGAAGTGAGATCACGTGGAGTGAGAACCCGGGCCTTCACAGAAGTCTTTGCTGCTGGCGCGGTGCCGACCCAGCCCGGGTTCTCAAGCTGGGGACACTTGCAGAGAGTCTTACACATGCTTTTAATTTTAGGTTTGCATTTCAATGATTATATAAAATTATTTTACCAATGATCAAAACTCAATTTCTTTTCTGCAGTGGTAATTTAGATAGAAAGATATTTTCATAGACTGAAGCCCTCCCTTTTTCTCAAGTTAGCATTTCTCAACTGGGCTGAGGACAAGTTCTTAGGGATGCATGAGATATTTATTTATCATAAACATTACTCAAATTAAAGCAATTTCTGGGCTGGGGCCGGGTGTGGTGGCTCCCGCCTGTAATCCCAGCACTTTGGGAGGCTGAGGCGGGCAGATCACTTGAGGTCAGGAGTTTGAAACCAGCCTGGCCAACATGATGAAACTCCATCTCTACTAAAAATACAAAAATTAGCTGGGCATGGTAGCACATGCCTGTAATCTCAGCTAACTGGGAGGCTGAGGCAGGAGAATTGCTTGAGGCGGAGGTTGTAGTGAGCCAAGATTGTGCCACTGCACTCCAGCTTGGGCGACAGAGTGAGACTCTGTCTCAAAAAAAAAAAAAATTCTGGGTTGGGTGTGGTGGCTCATGTCTCTAATCCCAGCAATTTGGGAGACTGAGGCAAGAAGACTGCTTGAGCCCAGGAGCTTGAGACCAGCCCGGGCAACAGAGTGAGGCCATGTCTCTATTAAATAATAATAATAATAATAAAAAGAAATTTCCTCTATGCCACAAGGATGGTTTTGGTTGTGAAGATTTTTGGAAGAAGCCTGCCAGGGCACTCTCACCTCCTCTCCCTTTGGGGTGGGGTGGCAGAGAACACAGTGCCAGGAGAGTTGGTACAGAGACAAGGGGGCTGTGAAAGAGCCCGGTCTCCTCGGCGAAGTATTGTCTTTCCAACCCTCCACCTTCTTGCTGGGCCTGCACGGGTGCAGAGGGGCCAGGGCCTGGCTGGCCAACCTCTGTGGGGCTATGCCCTCCCTCAGCCCTTAGGTGGGTTTGTTCAGGGCACTTTTCACAATCTGCAGTCATTTTATTTATTTTCCTCTTTCCTTTTTATTCTTCCCTCTCTCTCCTACTAAGCTTTAAGCTCCATGAGGGCAGGGAACCTGTCTGTCCTATCTTGATTTTGTATCCCCAGAGCACTATGCCTGATGTAGAGTCAGACTTGATAAGCATTTGTGAATAAATGAATAAACCTGGGCAAGGTGGACCAACTTCACTGAGCCTCAGTCCTCAATTGAAAAAATGAGAATGGCAACGCCCACTTTATAGGGTGATGAGAATGAAATGATCATTTTGAATGTGAATTACCTGGCCCCATGTGTGGTTCCGGGGAGACATGTGGTTCAACGTCCACTCCCTGTCCTCTTTGTTTCTTCAGACACATCAGCATATTTAAGAGATACTCATCATAAATGTGTCTCATTTAACACATTAAATAAACGTAGAAAAATCACATATAGGATAAACTATAAGGGGGTTACTTGCTCTTAGAAAAGGTTTAAACAATAAACTCCTCTTATGTACTTAAAATTACCTAATTTACCAAAAAAAAAAAAAAGTATGGAGGCTTTCTGAATTATGTTTTACAGGTATTATTGCATAGCCACCCACCTCACTGTCACCCTTCCCCAGCCCCCAAAAGCCCCCAAGAGCACCCGAGTGAAATTGAGAGCGACTGAAACACGGTCCTCAGTTGGAAAAACAATGAGAGCCTATAAGGCGGGCCAGATTTATGACTCCTCTTTCCAAGCCCTTGAGGGCCATGAGAGTTTTATGCTCACATGCTCACAGTTTTGTAGGTCACCACACACCCCAGAACTGAGGGTACTGGCAAAGGAGAGACAGGCCTTGGGCCTTCCGGTCACAAGGTGTGGCTGAGGGCTGAGCTGAGTGAGCCAGAAAGGCCTGCTAATAGACCTCTCAAAACCGCCACAGTGTTTAGGGGCCACCAGCAGGGCAGGGACTGCCGGGCTCTGGGGTTGAGAGGAGATACTTACCAGAACTGCCATCTGGATGATCTCCGGCGGCTGCAGGAACTCCGGGTCCACGGCAGGCCATGCCTGGAGCAGCACACTGGCGTCCCAGGAGTAGTGGGCACAGAGCTTCCTTGGCACCAGCGCCAGGCCTGTAATGCCAAGGCACAGAAGGGTGGGGTCACTCTAAGAACAAGGAGGCTTAGGAGAGCAGGACCAAAGCTTCCGCCCCCACACAGCACAGCCTGCCGGGCGCTCAGCACTTTGGCCTGGTTTAGAATCCCAGGTTGCTGGGGAGCTCTTGTTGTTCACAGACGGCGCGCAGGGCTGTGAAGATGGGTGGCTATGCCATTCTGAAGTGTGCATGTGGAGACACAGGCTGCTGGTGTGAATGGCATCCCCCTGAAGTTCTGCTGGTGAAGGAATGCCTTTGTGCTAGCCTGAGAGCTGATTCCAAAGTATGGAGCAGCATTCGCTACCTATCTCGCCTATGCATTCTATAGTCCGAGAAGGCCTCCCAACCTGTTCTTTTACTCACAATTACTGGAGCCAGGATGCAGTGAACGGCAGGACACTCCTCACCATGTGCAGAGGGATCCTAACCTTCCCGCAAACTTCCTCCCGGGAGTGGCGCCCTCTGATTACTGCAATGGAAGGAGCTTTCCTTGGCTCAGGGTGGGCCAAACATGAGGAAACACTGAGGAATGAAACCGTCTCAAGCCCCGTTTCCCAGAGTGCTTCGTGCCGCAGCCCCCAAGTAGAGGTGGCACTAAGGGTAGCAGAGGGCCAGCTGTCCAAGTGCAGCTGCAGTGGCCAGTGCTCCAGGACTTTAACTAGGGCTCATCCTAGCAGGGAAAGCTTTGACTTCAAAGCCTCTGCTATAATCTCAGCACTTTGGGAGGCCAAGATGGGAGGACCACTTGAGGCCAGGAGTTTAAGATAAGGCTGGGGAACACAGTGAGACCCCATCTGTTAAAAAAAAAATTCACCAGCATGGTGGCTCATGCCTCTAATCCCAGGTACTTGGGAGGCTGAGGCAAGAAGACTGCTTGAGCCCAGGAGTTTGAGGCTGTAGTGAGCTATGATTCCCCCACTGTAGTCCAATCGGTAACAGAGCAAGACCCCGTCTCATAGATAGACAGATAGGTAGGTAGGTAGGTAGATAGATAGATAGATGCAAGCCTCTGCTGATTTCATGAGTATAAGAGATGCCCCCAAAGGTACAGGGAATACACACCACAGAAAAATAGATCCCTGGGCAGAAGCGGGCAAGTGAATATGGCCAGCATGCCCATTCTGGAGCAGTGCCCTGGTAGCTGTAGTCCTCACCTGGGAATAGCTTTTCCACTGGTGGTGGAACTGGCCCTTCGACACCTCTCCCTTGTTATTAGCCCTGAGACTAGAACAATGCATTAGAGGGATAGGTCCATGGCTCAGGGTATGGGCTGAAGCTGAGTCTGTGACAGAGGGAGTCAATTCCACCAAAACCAGCTCCAATAACACTCGGTTGTGAATGACAACTTTTTGTTTTATTTTCCTTGATGACAAATGTAGTGTACACGCTCCTTGCAGAAAATTTGGAAAGGTCCAAAATATAAAAATAAACATCGTGTTCATCCATTTTTAACTTTTTTTTTTAGAGATGGAGTTTTGCTCATTGCCCAGGCTGGAGTGCAGTGGCACAATCTCGGTTCACTGCAACCTCTGCCTCCCAGGTTCAAGTGATTCCCCTGCCTCAGCCTCCCAAGTAGCTGGGGTTACAGGTGCCCACCGACAAGCCTGGCTAATTTTTTGTATTTTTAGTAGAGATGGGGTTTCATCATGTTGGCCAGGCTAGTCTCGAACTCCTGACCTCAGGTGATCCACCTGCCTCGGCCTCCTGAAGTGCTGGGATTACAGGCGTGAGCCACTGCACCCAGCCCCAGATAGCATTTTAAACTTATTTTAAAAGATAGTAATTTAATGTATGTAATAACTATTTGTATATATAAACCAACTCTACAAAACACCACCGCCACAAGATCATGTTGTAAATATGATTTTGTATGTTCTTTTTCCCATGTTTTAAAATATTTCATGGCAAAAATGACACACAATTTTTTAAATATATATATCACAATTTTATATATATATAATTTATATATAATATATATATTTTATATTATATATAATAAATATATATTATATATATTTATATATATAAAATAGGACCCTAGTTTAATAAAAATTTTATATGAACACATTGAAAGGAAATAGTAATAACATCGATTGGAATAAAATAGTAATAACATTGGTAGTAAATAAATCAAAGTAGTATCTCTAGGGAGTAGAAGTACGGGTGATTTCTCTTTGTTTCTGTTTTTGAGACAGAGTCTCACTCTGTCATCCAGGCTGGAGTGCAGTGGTAAGACCTTGACTCACTGCAACCTCTGCCTCCCAGGTTAAAGTGATTCTTGTGCCTCAGCCTCCTGAGTAGCTGAGACTACAGGTGTGTGTCACCACGCCTGGCTAATTTTTTTTTTTTTTAGTAGAGACAGGGTTTCACCATGTTGGCCAGGCTGGTCTCAAACTCCTGGCCTCAGGTGATCTGCCTGCCTCAGCCTCCCTAAGTGCTGGGATTACAGGCATAAGCCACCGTACCCAGCCTTGTCTTTCTTTTTAAAATACTATGTTATAGATTTTCTACAAAGGATGTTTTATTACTTTTTTAATTTGAAAAAATATTTTAAAATAACATTTTTTCGTCCTGTGAGATCAGTTTTCTTTTCGTTTCTTTTCATGATTTCATTTTCTTCTCCATTTAACTTTCAAATCTCTTAGTAATTTATTTTGTGTTTACTGTGAAAAAACATTATTAAAAAGAAAACAACATGGTCAACTTTCCAAACCCAATTTGTTGAATACATCTTCCCTTCCCTATTGGTTTGTCATTTTTCTCTCAAGATGTATTATACCAGGGACTGTTTCAAAAACTGTTCACTTCTGAGCTACTCAAAGTGCCTGTTTGCCATGAGGTAAAGAACTTGGGCCAGAATGTAAATCAACACATCGCCTCCTTCACTGAGAGGGAAAAAAACGGTAGCCGAACTCAATGGTGTCTTCGGTGACACAGCTGACCTATGAGCTAGCACAAGCTCCTTATCTTGTTGTGGACTGGAGCTGAGAGTTCCACCCACTGCTCTGACTTGCACTCTCCACCAGTCCACTCTGTTCTGTTGACCTGTTTTGGTTCTTGTGCCAGTGCCACAGCTTTATTTGTTGTAGCTTTCCATGTTTTACGACCTGGCACTCCTGCTGTAACCCTGTGTTGCCAGTCAGCTTGAGGGAAGTGAAGACTCCTTAGGAGCTGAGGATCACGTGGTATGAAAGACAGATTCCTGCTGCCCAGATGGCTCCTGTGGCCCGGGGCTTTTGCGCTTACTAATGAACCTATTCTGGGTCTAACAGATGTGCCTTCTGGCAGAAGGAGAAAGGAGATTCCTGCTTGTTCAGATGGAATCCTATTAAAACTCACATCTGAATATGAGACGGAGGTCACAGAAGAGAGCTCATCACTTCTTTTAGTGAGCTGGCCCTGTGTGGCTTGTCCTGTGACCCAGCTGCAGTGGGAAGATTTCCAAAACCTCCGTATGGCAGTTGTACAGGATGCCTGGGAGATGAAAGGACCTTGGACACAAATGTTCTGGGCAGAAGCTGTTACAAATTCCACTTTAAAAAAAAAATGAGGAAGCCCAGCCTTCCTGGAGCAGTCAGGATGCTTATTTATAGTAGCCTGGGCCCCCGCCAACATTTCCATATAGATGGGAGTGGGGCCATCCTGTTCAGCAGTGAGGAACAGAAACTCAGGACCCTGGGTTTTATGTAGTGTTTTTGCCTCCTTGCTCATTTTAGGGAAGTAAAAAATACCTAACACTTGCGTGGAAAATACAATGATTCCTTTACGTTGTAATGCCAAGGGGAGAGGTCAGGTGGAGAGCTGGCCTTCAGGACACACATGGGGAAAGTCCAAACACAGGCTGGGAAGTGGCAAGGCCCTGGCACGCAAGCCTACCTGACAAGGTTGGCTATGGCCCACAGCCCACCCCCTTTCTTCCCCTCCTCTGGAGAGCTGCTGTTGCAGACTTTCCCGCAGAATAACTGAAACAAGCCTCCTCTCCCCGCTGAGAGGTGGTGACGCTCCCATGTCACCAGGGCACCCCAGAGGAATCATGGCTTCTGTGGATGGCAGTCCTCTCCTGGTGGCTATCTTCAGGCCTGCCTCCACCTCATCTCCCCACCCCTGCACTCACAGACACACCAGGGGGGAAGACTCGGGGACTCTGCGGCGTCTGATCCCTGCTGTGCCTCGTCTAGCCTTGGCAATTCCAAGGAAGTGAATAGGAAGTGAGGCCACTTTGCTTTATCCTTTATCCAGAGAAATAATTTCATTGACATTATTTTGAAATAGCAACATCTGCACAGCACACACATTTCATGTATAAAGAACTATCAGAGCATCAGTGGGTATCTTGTTCTCCCCTGTAATTATCACACATACTTCTATATGATTTTTACGTTTATAATTTTGTTGAAGTTAATGAGCACAGCGTATAGAGAGCAAAACACAATAGCTACATTTCACAGCCACTTTTTATGAAAAGCTATGAAGAAAGTCATCCCAAATAATTTTATGAAGAAAAATAGAGTTGTGGACTGAGACCTCAAGAGGGAGAATTCCTTCAGAATCCCTAAGGGAGATATAGGCTCTCCCTACTGTGCTCTCAAAATTAAGGTGTTGATGGATTACTTGGAGATCATCAGTCAGACACCAGAGGCAAATATCAAGAAGGAAAAGTCACTGTAGAACTATAAAAATGGCCAGAGAAACAGAAATGTTAAGGAGATCTTACTTATTTTAAATAACTTGTATTTTGGACAAGGGACTAATCTCAAAGAGGCACACAAAGACACACACACACGCACACAGCAAAAGAAGGACTATCACCCAAACGCCCATCACTACATTCATTGGTTAGGACACCCTATCTCTGTTAAAAAAGAATGGAATACTGTTGATACAGAACTACTCTAAAGCACAGTAAGAGCAAAAAATGTTTGTACAGGATGTTAACACCTGTATAAAGGTAGACATGTCACATCCATCCATCACATTCTTCTGTCAGATTAAACATAGCATTGGTGACAAAGGTTCTCTGGGAAGCAACTGAGTGACAGCTTAGGACACACTTTCTAGTAATGTTGAATATTTTACAAAACACGTATAGACATGCTTTTCAATTTAAAAATTAGGTTTTGCTTTGCTTTAAGAAGCCCAGACAGGCACACTGGAAACTGGACAGATTTTCTGCAGATGGTTGTAGGCACTTTTCTTCAGAAGCTGGGCACATACAGAGTGAGTTCACTCCCTGGGAGCAGTGCCCTGAGGGCAGGCCAGCCAGGGCTCCGAGTGCTCCTGCAGGCACACTGCACGCACTCTGCCACACGCAGCAGGAGGAATGCCTGCCTCAGACAGTAGTAAGATGAATGTTTGGATCTGGTTAGGTGTGTGTGTACGTGTGGGTGTTAAAACCTTCAGGCCAGCTGTGGTGGCTCACACCTATAATCCCAGCACTTTGAGAGGCTGAGGTGGAGGGATCGCTTAAGCCCAGGAGTTCGAGACTAGCCTCGGCCCTTGTCTCTACAAAAAAATCAAAAATTAGCCAGATGTAGTGGCACACGCCTATGTCCCAGCTCCTCAGGAGGCTGAGGCGGGAGGATCACCTGAGCCTGAGAGGTTGAGGTTGCAGTGAGCCGTGATCATGCCACTGCACTCAGCCTGGGCAACAGAGTGAGACCCTGTCTCAAAAAATAAATAAATAAAAACAAAAAATAAAACTTTCCATTAGAAATGAATTCCTTCCTCCCTTCCTTCCTCTCTCATGGTCTATACTATTTTCCAGAATTAGAATCTCAACACTCAAGACTTATGAGTTTAGAAAGGCAATTTAAAAAATCCTTTATTCTGCAATAATTATAGATTCACAGGAAGTTACAAAGAAATGTTCAGGAGGTCCTGTGTACCCTTCACCCAGCCTCCTCCAATGGTCACAGCTGGCATGATTATATCACAATATCAAAACCAGCAAGTTGACATGAATGCAATCCATAGAGCTTATTTGGATTCCATCAGTTTAATAACTAATGTGTGTGTGTGTGTGTGTGTGTGTGTGTAGCTTAGCATAACCATGTGTAGCTTCATGTAACCACCACCAGTTAACACAGTTAAGAGCCACCATCTCCAACTCCTAACCCATGGCAACCATGAATATGTTCTCCATCTCTACAATTGTGTTATCTCAGGACTGTCATATAAATGGAATAATATGGTAGATTGCTTTAGTGATTAGCTTCTTTCAATCAGCATATTCTCGTAAGATCCATCCAAGCTGTTGTCTGTTCGGTCATTTTTGAGGATGGTGAAATTATGTCTCCAACATGAGCACCACCAAGGAGCTTGCTGTTTGGTGATCTGTCTTCCTTCCTTCCCTCCCTCCCTCCCTCCCTCCCTTCCTTTTCTTTTCTTTCTTTTTTTTTTTTTGAGACAGAGTCTCACTCTGTCGCCCAGGCAGGAGTGCTGTGGCACAATCTCAGCTCACTGCAACCTCCACCTCCCAGGTTCAAGCCATTCTCCTGCCCCAGTCCATCCTGAGTAGCTGGGATTATAGGCATGTGCCACCACGCCCGGCTAATTTTTTGTATTTTTTAGTAGAGACAGAGTTTTACCGTGTTGGCCAGGCTGGTCTCCCGACTTCAGGTGATCTGTCCGCTTTGGCCTCCCAAAGTGCTGGAAATACAGAAGTGAGCCAGTGTGCCTGTTTGATGATATTCTGCTCTTTTACTGTTCACCAACAAAGGAACCCTTGAGTCTTTCGTCTAGAAAGAGTATCAGTGGCTCCAAATACTCAAAATTTCCCTAGGCAAGCAGCTACCACCCTCATCTAGATAGGACAGTATTATGGTAAACAAAAGAAACTTTGTGAATTCAGATGTGGTGTCTTCAGCTTCTCAGATCAGAAGCTTCAGGAAGGAAAAAAAAAAAAAAGATTTCCTCATCCTGTTTGCAAACTGCCAAGACGCTGGGTCTGTTTCTTATAAAAGGTCTCCGTTTACTCTTTAAGCAATTGATAGAGGACTGTTAAGTACTTTGGGCATCTCTAAAATGTTTCCTTTTTATCCAGGGCAATAATGGCCATTATGCCAAGAGGACTTAAAATCTCCCTTAAGAGACAGATCTCAATTCTGTTGCTCTTTGGGGAGAACTTCTCCTTTGAAAATCAGCCTCCCAGGGGAACTCTGGGAATGGCCATTTCTGAACATGCCACCTTGGTGGACCATGTTCTCTTCAGTCATTCTGGAGTTATCTTTCTAAGATGCAGGAATAAAACCGAAGGTATATGAAAGGTAAGTGGTTTAGAAAAAATGAAATATGCATAAAAACTGTCCCAGATCCTTAGGACAGGAATGACTTGACAGTCTGAGAAGACAATATTGAGGCCCTATCACAATATAGTGCTTCTGTTTGCAAAGGACTTTCAACATCCTGTTACATTAACCCTCCTCACATGCTGGGAGAGGCAGGAGGCATCGTTTCCCCATTCTCTCCTGGGGGCACCTAATGCCCATGAGTAATGACCCAGGGGACATTCCTGGTGCTTAAGCCTCCTCACTTGCCTGGGCTATGTCCCCAGCTGCTCATTCAGAAAAAACGATACACATCTCATGGGGGAAAGCAGGAGACAGGTTTCCCACTGCTTCTTTGAATTGAAAAAAAAAATTAGTTGCTATAGATCTGTAAAACGTTAGGGAGGACTGCAACTGAAATGAACACAATGTCCACTGCTCCAACTGCTCTCTCCCGCTTTCCTACAAATGCCTAGAACACTGCCTGACACATAGTACATGCTCAATCAATGTTTATGGAATGACTGATGGAAACACTGTAGCAAAACTAAGATTCAATCCAGATCCACTCTTCATTATAAAACTGATCACAAAAGCCCCAGTGGGGTGACATGTAGAAAAATCACGGCGCAAAGTTTGAAATGGGCCAGTTCCTACCACACTTCTTTAGAACATGTCCTGTTGGAGATCTGGTCAGAGAAATGAAGGACAGACTGACAGAGGCAACACCACAGTGTACACTGTACCATAAGACCTGCCTGGGAGAGGAAGGACCCTAGAGAGAGTAGATCCTCTGACTCCGGTATTCTAGATGCAGAGACCAGAGGGGCATGCGGGAGGGAGTTTCTGAAAATCCAATTTACATCAGTCCTTCCTGGGAGAAACAAAATGAAGGAGGTAGACAGATAATGTGGGCCAAAGAAGGAAGATGAAAGGGAGAAATGTATATTCTACGATGAGAGTGGGTGAGTTTATCACAAATTGGATCAGTATTGTTTTATAGCAAAGACTACGACAGAATTAACAGCAGGCCACTTAAAAGACTTAATGTGGGGCCGGGCGCAGTGGCTCACACCTGTAATCCCAGCAATTTGGGAGGCTGAGGCGGGCTGATCACGAGGTCAGAAGATCGAGACCATCCTGGCCAACATGGTGAAACCCCATCTCTACTAAAAATACAAAAAATTAGCCAGGTGTGGTGGCGGGCGCCTGTAGTCCCAGCCACTGAGGAGCCTGAGGCAGGCGAATGGCGTGAACCCTGGGAGGCAGAGCTTGCAGTGAGCCGAAATAGCGCCACTGCACCCCAGCCTGGGCGACAGAGCGAGACTCCATCTCAAAAAAAAAAAAAAAAAAAAAAAAGAGAAGATAATTAAAGGCTGCAAAATAGAATATAGTATGGCTGCAGCTTGTCAGGGCCTAACACCACCCTCCTGAAGTCTCTTGTAACACCGTAAAAAGAGGTGGCCGGGCGCCGTGGTTCATGCCTGTAATTCCAGCACTTTGGGAGGCCGAGGTGGGCGGATCACCTGAAGTCAGGAGTTTGAGACCAGCCTGGTCAACATGGCGAAACCCCATCTCTACTAAAAATCCAAAAATTAGCCGGGTGTGGTGGCATGTGCCTGTAATCCCAGCTACTCAGGGGGCTAAGGCACGAGAATTGCTTGAACCCGGGAGGCGGAGGTTGCAGTGAGCTGAGATGGCGCTACTGCACTGCAGTCTGGGCGACAGAGTGTGACTCTGTTTCCAAAAAAAAAAAAAAGACAGAGGCAACTCATTCCCTCTGTGAAGTCAGTGAAACCCTCTTTCACTAACCTAACAATTCATATTGAGAAAAAGCTAGTGTTAGTAAAATAACTGAAAATTCTATATAACCCCAGCGAATAGATTTTTTTGCAAATAGATTTTTTTCCAAATAGAATTTAATGGTATATTAAGTCTACCATGCCATGGTCAATATGAATTTATCTGAGGATATCTCAATATTAGGCAATCAATGAACTGAACACATAGGCAATCAATGAACTGAATATACATCATATCTAAAGGGCAAAAGAGAAAATTCAAAGCAAATAATACATCACCTGGACAACTGGACAACAGGCATTAAGTAAAATATAACTCCCATTCCTAATATGAGTGCTGGTAAACAAAAACAGAAGGCTGCTTCCTTAACATGACAGAGACTATCCACCCCAAACCAACAGCCAACATCACATCTAACCAGGGAGGCGTTTGTTCCATTTATATCTGGAAATGAGACCTGATTGCCTGTAGCCAGCATTCCTTAACACTGCAGAGGGTTTTCTAAGACGTATAATAAAGAAAATAATCAGACACCATGGTATAACTATTAGAAGAAGAAAGCATCCTTATTTGCTGGTCATAGAATCCTAGAAAATCCAAGAGGATTTTACCTGTTAAAGTAAGAGAGATCAGTAGGGAATCAGGATAGAAAACAAATATGCAAATCAAAATTTAAAAAATTATATGCCGTTGGAATAGGTTCTGGAGATCGACTGTGCATCCTGGTGACTACAGTTAATAGCAATGCATTATTTAGTTGAAAATTGCTAAGAGAGTAGATATTTAACATTCCCATCACAACAAATGATATCTGTGAGGTGATAAGATATGCTAATTACCTTGGTTTAATCATTCCATAATGTGTACATATATCAAAACATCACATTGTACACCATAAATATATGCAATTTTTATTTCTCAATTACATCTTTTTAAAAAGACAGTAGGCCAGGTGCAGTGGCTCATGCCTATAATCCTAGCACTTTGGGAGGCCAAGGAGGAAGGATTGCTTGAGCCCAGGAGCTCAGGACCAGCTTGGGCAACACGGTAAGACACTGTCTCTATTAAAAAAAAAAAAATACAAAAATTAGCTGGGCATGGTGGCATGTGCTTACAGTCCCAGCTACTTGGGAGGCTGAGGCACGAGGTTCGCTTAAACCCAGGAGGTCAAGGCTGCAATAAGCCCAGATTATGCCACTGCACTCCAGCCTGGACAACAGAGTGAGACTCTGTCTCAAAAAATAAAAATAAATTTTAAAAAATTTAAAAAGATTTAAAAAATCAATTATACTAAGAAAATAGCCGGGCGCGGTGGCTCAAGCCTGTAATCCCAGCACTTTGGGAGGCCGAGACGGGTGGATCACGAGGTCAGGAGATCGAGACCATCCTGGCTAACACGGTGAAACCCTGTCTCTACTAAAAAATACAAAAAACTAGCCGGGCGAGGTGGCAGGCGCCTGTAGTCCCAGCTACTCGGGAGGCTGAGGCAGGAGAATGGCGTGAACCCGGGAGGCGGAGCTTGTAGTGAGCTGAGATCCGGCCACTGCACTCCAGCCTGGGCGACAGAGCGAGACTCCGTCACAAAAAAAAAAAAAAAAAAAAGAAAATAATGAGTTATTTCCCTCATATATTCCAGAGGATTCAAGTTACTTGGATTAATCTATTAGATTAATAGATTAATTCTTATAGTTTATCAGTCTACATATATTTTTCTTAACTGATTAAATTTCCATGGTATTAACCTTTATTTGACACCATTAAGAAGACTATCAACTCACAATAAATCTTAACTGAAATAAAACAAATGTTGGTGTCAATGTGATTTTACAGAAGAAAAATATACCAGCCGTTATCAGTCAGAAAATATAGCAGAAAGAGATTCTAGTCTACAAGAACACAAAAGAAAAGAAAATATTTGAGACAGACCATGAGCTGGGATGAAAGTTTGGATGAGGTAAAGATGTGAAACCTTCCTAAATTAATTCTAAGTTTAACCACATTTCAGTTTAACTGTCATGGTGATTTCGGGAAAACTTCACAAACTATGCAGAGTTTTGCTGAGAAAAATAAACAGGTGAGAAGAGTTAAAGAATTATAAGAAAAGAAATGAAGAAAGGTTAGCCTGTCAGGTGTTAAAACTGTCTGTAAAAATTCAATAGTTAAATCATCGAAGCACAATGCACAATTCAAAAACAGATCCTAGAGTGGAAGATGGAATAACTTCTCAGGAAAATAATTTGTCAATATATATCAAGAGTCTTAAATAGATTCATATCTTTTCCACTTCAAGGAAATAATTTGAAGTGAGAACAAGATTTATGCACAGAATTGTCCATGGCGGATTGTTTATGGGAGTGAAATGTTAGACACACTAAGTCATGGCACACATGGACAATTATGCAGTTTGTTTGTTTTTTTTGAGATAGAGTCTCACTCTGTCACCAGGTGGGAGTGTAATGGCGCGATCTTGGCTCACTGCAACCTCCAGCACCCGCGTTCAAGCAACTCTCCTGCCTCAGCCTCCTGAGTAGGTGGGACTTCACAGGCACGCGCCACCATGCCCAGCTAATTTTTGTATTTTTAGTAGAGCTGGGGTTTCACCATGTTGGCCAAGATGGTCTCGATCTCTTGACCCCGTGATCCGCCCGCCTCGGTCTCCCATAGTGCTGGGATTACAGGCATGAGCCACAGCGCCCAGCCTAATGCGGTTATTTTAAAAGTTTATATGTAAAAAAAACCAAAAAACAAACAAACAAAAACCCCCAAATATTATATTCTTAAATATCATATTGTTAAACTGGAAATACTGAGAATTTAATTTTTTGCTACCCTGAGAAACTGACCTAAGCCCAGTGTAAAGCAAAGATGGTCAAACTGTTGCTCTGTGTTCTGAGTGACTCTCTGAAGTCTGTCTAGACAGGATGCACTAGGCCTCTGATGCTGAGACCACCACCACAGCCTGGTGCTTGAGCTCCTGTAAGACATATCGCCTTGCTCTGGGCCCTGGTGTATGGGCCCCTGTTATCCATCCTCACAGCTGCAAAGGTGTGATTTCACTCAGGATTTCAAAGACATGGGATGGGCCCAGGTTGAGCTACTCCAGTTTGCAGAATGAGTTTATCACAAAGGGATTGAAAAGTCCATATATAACATCTGGAATCATGATATCTGCTCCTGTTTCTGTTCAGGCATATTCACAGAAGACCCAGAGAATTTCTGGAATTTGATTTGAGGATGTGCATCAAAAGCCTTAATCTTTTGTATCTCTTCTGACCAAGCAATTACACTTAGTTATGTATTCTTAGGAAATAATTTTGCACATAAGCATTGGCTATTTAGCATTTTTTTTTTTTTTTTTTTTTTTTGGAGATGGAGTTTCACTCTTATTGCCCAGGCTGGAGTGCAAGGCGCAATCTCGGCTCACTGCAACCTCTGCCTCCCAGGTTTAAGCGATTCTCCTGCCTCAGCCTCCTGAGTAGCTGGGATTACAGGCATGCGCACCACGCCCAGCTAATTTTGTATTTTTAGTAGAGCCTGACAGCTGGTCTTGAACTCCCGACCTCAGGTGATCTGCCCACCTCGGCCTCCCAAAGTGCTGAGATTATAGGTGTGAGCTACCGCACCCAGCAGCTATTTAGCTTTTTTAAAAAAAATGTATAACTATAAACAGTTTGAATGTTCAATGATAGGGAGTGCGTAAATTCAAACAATGGAAAACTGTATGACCATTAAAAATGATGTTGTAGGCCAGGCGCAGTGGCTCATGCCTGCAATCCCAGCACTTTGGGAGGCCGAGGCAGGCAGATCCCGTGAGGTCAGAAGTTTGAGACCAGCCTGACCAACATGGTGAAACTCTGTCTCTACTAAAAATACAAAAATTAGCTGGGTGTGGTGGCAGGTGCCTGTAATCCCAGCTACTCAGGAGGCTGAGGCAGGAGAATCTCCTGAACCTGGGAGGGGAAGTTGCAGTGAGCAGAGATCGTACTACTGCATTCCAGCCTAGGTGACAGAGTGAGACTCCATCTCCAAAAAAAGAAAAAAAAAAAAAATGATGTTGTAGAAAAGTATTTAATGACCCATAAATAAATACGTTCATAGAATATTTATGTAAGTGAATAAATCAGGTTATAAGATAACCTCTAGCTTAACAATAAAACAAGTCATCAATAAAAGGGAATGAACTACTATAAACAGAACATGGATTAATCTCGAAAGCATTATGCTAAATGAAAGAAAACAGAAATGACTACACATTGTATGATTTCATTTATATAACATTTCTGGAAAAGGCAAAACTACAGAGACAGAAAGATTAGTCATGCTGGGAGTTGGAGTGGGTGTGCGATTGACTAATGGTGTGAGGAACCTTTTTTTGGTCATGGAAATCCAGTTCTAAAACTGATCATGGTGATGGCTGAACAAGTATATCAATTTACTGAAATCATTGAGTATATACTTAAAATGGGTAAATTTTAGGGTATTTAAATTTTATAAAGAGACATGACAATTAAAACACAACACAGACAAGTGGACACAAAATACAACACACATAGGTAAGCGAACACAATCATTTTACTTTTTCTTTTTTATGTTTTATGAGACAGGCTCTTGCTCTGTCAGCCAGGCTGGAATACAGTGGTATGATCCTGGCTCCCTGCAGCCAGGAATTCCTGGGCTCAAGTGATCCTCCCACCTCAGCCTCCCGAGCAGCTGAGCCTACAGACACATGCCACCATACCCAGATAATTTTAAATTTTTTGTAGAGATGGGGTCTCCCTATATTGCCCCGGCTAGTCTTGAACTCCTGGGCTCAAGTGATCCTCCTGCCTGGGCCTCCCAAAGTGCTGGGATTACAGGTGTGAACCACCACACCCAGCCACCACACCCACTACCTGATCTGCAATAAGACGCTGACAGTGGCTGTTTATTTCTAGAGGGTGATGGTAAGCAGATTTCTATTCTCAGTCCTTGTCATCTGGGAACTGGTCTGACAATTATAGCTGGGCCTCAGTGTTATAATAAATTCACCAGTTGTGCATAGCTAGGCCATATTATTCTCCTCTTCAACACAAATGATCTCACTGAACACCAACATCAGACAGTCACACCGACAACATAAAAGGAGACCAAAACAAGACCACGTCATAATTTTGTCAAAGCACAAAGACAAGGTCACTGTGAAACACACAAAATATCAAACATCCCCTTCTCTAGGCAAATACGAGTGACTACTATTTCTTTACTAATTACAACTTTATCCTTGCTCAGGTGTACCTCCCTAGAGATAAGATTTCTTAAGATACCAATCACAAAACTGTCCCCACTTACTGACAGCACTCAATCTAGAGCAAATCTTCACTTCCTGAGACCTTTCCCCAAATTATTCTACCAAAGCCCAAATTCATTACATAACAGGTCCTTCCTAACACCCTCTTACTGAGATGCCCAATGTCTCCCCCTGGTAATAAACCCAACTTGTTATCTGAAGGTGTGTTCCTGGTGGTCTCTGGCTGGAGAATGCTGATAGAATCGCAGGTTCACAGAATTTCACCTGAGATCCTCATTGCCTTTGGCTGGAACCCTTGACTCAGAAACAGTGCACGCATCTGAGACCCCCTTGTGTCTCTACCTGGATGAGGTGCCACTCACCCTTGGCTGGGAATTAAGTTCATGCTGAATTGAACTCCAGGATTTCACTGAAGCTTTTAGTGTTGCATTTATCTGATTTTCTTAAGAATAGGTCCCACTTTGGACATTTGGTTTTTTGATCAGAATTCTATTGTTCTTTGGTGAAACTGTTTTCTAGAAACTAACACCTGCTGGCCTAATGACCTACCTATCTGCCTGTGTACTATCTTGAATGTTATTTGTCTATTGGGAGAGGATGGGAATAGGTCCCATAAATTTGTCCCTGAGCTGGCCCTAAGGCTGAAGTGGTCAGTCGGTTACTTCTTGGAGACACACTGTGCCCCGAGTCACCACTGCAAAATCTCATAATGACTTCTTCCTCAGTCTTGTTCTTGTGTTCCTGAGAACTGCTTTTATGTTAGTTTTGTCCGCCGATAATCAGGAGGCTTTGTCTGGCTCCTGATCAATGATGACTTTGATCAAGCACCAAGACGCAAAATTCCACAAGCACCAACTTGTGGATGTGTTGAGGCTCTCACAGGGTCTTCTTGGTCTTTTCAACCTAAAACTGCCTCCTCCACCACAAGAAGCACATCCTTTCTTTATGTTTTCCAATTACAGCCCTAACTCCTGTGCATATCTTTTTAAGTGCCACAAGTTTCCAAAGACAATTTGGAATGACAGTGATCCCTTTGGGGAACTTCTGATATGAACAAAATTGTTCATTTGAGAGGTTCCTTAGAACAAAAAGGATAAAACAATTCTGACTATCCAATGGTATGATTTCATTAATTGGTATGAGGTTTCTAAACACAAATTGGACTCAAAAATTCTCCCTTAAAGATTCAAAATGTGAGAAATTTAAAAACGGTTTCCTCTGTAGATCCACTGAAAACAATTTCCCATCTTTCCTCAAGACCTTTGTCTTTACGTTTAAAACCTTGCTCAACCCGTGAAATCCTTATAATTGCCTTCTCCTCCTCCTCTCTCATTCCCCTCGTACTTTAAATCAGTTGCACTACCTCATCGTCACTTAAAATTGCAACCCCTATGAAAGAGGCATCTGACACTGACTGGTAGGAGTATTTAAGCTATGTGGTTGTGTTTCGCTCTGCATGCTATTATTAAGGACTTCCCGAATTCCAGAATGGAAAGACAGGAATTCATTACAGAATTCAGACTTACCTTGGACACACTCAACCCAGGACTCTCTGACCTCTTCCAACTAAGCCACCTGTTGGAGGGGGCCAGGAGTTGCAAAAGCTTGGTTTAAAAAGGGTAACTAAAAGAGTAACTGGAAAGACCCAGAAGATGACTTAAGACACAATGAAATACACTTGTACTCAATCGGGATGTCTTAAAGCATATAAAGTGGGCAAAATCTGTTGGGAGCTATACTGTATCTCTTTTCTGCTAAAGTAAACTGGACCTTGATTCAGTCTTGCAAGCAGCAAAGAATGAATCCAAAGGAAACTTCAGAGTCATACCCATCCAAATCCTTACCCAGTTTTTAGAATTAGTTCCTGATTTCCAAAGCCCTTTCCACTTTTTTGGTTGATCCTTGAAGTCAGAAATTGTAGATATGGTACATAAACACAAAACTGGCTGGCAAATCATCCCACTGCGTAAACTTCAGTATTTGGCTGAACAAGTTTAATTTTAAAGTGGCTTTAGATATCAAAAAGGATAAAAATCCAAACCAAGCTCATGGGTTTACAATGAAAGCAAATTAAAACAGATTTGCTCTTCCTCAAGGGATGAGAAACACTTCCTTTTGACAGAGACACTTATACTGTAAAAAAGGGGACCCTGGAAAAATAACAGTCTCATCTTAGCTAAAAAGAAAAAGGAACCACTGCTCCTCCTGCGGAATTAAGAAGTAACTCTGAGGGAGATGGTAGGGCCCAATTCCCAGCGATTCCCTGAAATCAACAAGGAGCACTATGTTTTAAAGGAGAAAGCAATAAACAAGGCTTTGTGAGAGACACTGGCACTACTCTGTCAACTATAAATCCTACTGTAATTTCCACCCATCTCCTGTAGGCATAAAGCTGCTTGGATGGTGGGAATTTCACATAATCCTCAAATTCTTCTTATCACTCAAGCTTACACTGAGACTCGTGGTTTGCTCAACTGAACAACATGCATTTCTTCTCTGTGACACCACATCAGTAAATTTAATTAGGAGAGATCACATGCATTTCAGATGACCTATTTCTAGAAACATCTGAAGACTTTCCCATGCATGATCCTTCAGGAGCTCAATTACATGTCACTTTGCCCCTCCCTATATGCTTGGCCTAATCCCAGTTTGATGATTATGTGAAGTCTTGGTTTTGTCCAGGCTAACGTTCCAATGATGTGGAGAGAGTGCTAGGGGCTGAAATTCAAGCAGGCAGTCAGGCCTGCTTTGATGCCTAGATTAGGAATGATTGGTGAAAAGTGCTGAATTACAGTGTAAGTTTAGACCTATAACTTAATTTCCATCTGTAGAGTGGTGCTAAACATGAGTTTCTATCTTAAAAAGACCATGCAGGTCATAGTATGTGGATACTGGGGGGCTGAGTCACAAGAAGGGATTAAGGTGGTAACATCAACACCTGCATTAGTCTGGGCACATTATTCAAAGCAAGGAAGTGTCTTTCCTTTTGGTAGGGGTGACCATGTGGATGAAATACTACCATTCAGAGTACAGCACAGACAGGCTGATGAGTACAGACGCCAAATGTTGGACCCTATATCTGAGGACATCTGAGTCCCGAATGATGTTCAAAAAGAGGCTTGGGCAAATTCTAGTTAGTAGTAACTGGTCAAACAAGGACTCTGCCACGTACCTGCCCAGATCTCTGAGGTTATGTGAGGGGCCATTGGAGCAGCCATCACCATCAGGGCACACAGAGCATCCTCAAACTCAGGGCTATGGAGAATGACTCTCTGAGAGGCTTGCTAAGGAAGAGAAAAAAAAGTAAGAAGACTAAGGTGTAAAAATAAGCATGGGTAAGAAAGACCATTAATGTATCTGAAGTCCAGAGACACAAGCTGGTAGGAAGAAACTCCCTTTGCCATCCATTTCTGCTTGGGACAAAGAACTTCCCCTACTTAATGATAGCATGAAGATAAACTACAGCAAGCCAGGTGTGGTAGCTCATGCCTATACTCCCAGTACTTTGGGAGGCCAAGGCAGGAGGATCACTTGAGCCCAAGAATTTGAGACCAGCCTGGGCACTACAGCAAGACCTCATCTCTATGAAAAATTAAAAGATAAAAAAAATTAGCGAGGCACAGTTGCACACCTATAGTCCCAGTTACTTGGGAGGCTGAAGTGGGAGGATCACTTAAGACCAGGAGATCAAGGCTATAGTGAGCTATGATTGTATCACTGCACTGAAGCTTGGGCCAGTGAGACCCTGTTTTAAAAAAACAAAAAACAAAACAAAACAAAAAAACTAGAGCAGCAGCAACAACGAATACATGATGTTAACTTATTTAGTCCTCACCACTCTTTGAGGGTGGTATTCTTACCCCATTGGACAGATGAAGCAGCTAAGGATCAGCGAGGGAGGGCAATCTGCCCCCAGGCATACTGTGGCCAAACTCTTAACCACTCTGCTAGGTTTCCTCTGGCTGTAGGTCCCCAGAGAAATGCACGGAGACCTGCTCAAAGGTGTTAAACTGTGAAACACCCAGGGCAGGGGGGCTCTCTACCCTACTCAGGGACCCCTATTCTCTTAAACACCTTTGGTCAATTCCAGCAAACATGGTTGTGTTTAGCTCTGTGTGTTATTATTAAGGACTTCTCAAATTCCAGAATGGAAGAAGAGAAATTCATTACAGTTTCATTTCAGTTTCTTGCTTTATTTTTTCTGATTAAAAAACTAACACTCAGCACAGAAAATACAGGAAATGAAAAACTACTCATAATTATACAACCTAGAAAAAAAGGTATATTATATCCTCGTCTCCAAAAATGCAAAAATGTGTATATAGATGCTTATTACACATGTAACATTTTCAGGATTGATATTCTTATCGTATGAACACTTTTTTTTAAATTTTAAAAATTATTATTTTTTTTTATAGAGATGGGGTGTCTCACTACATTGCTCAGGCTGGTCTCGAACTCCTGGGCTCAAGCCATCTGGTGCCCTGGCCTCCCAAAACGCTAGGATTACAGGTGTGAACCACTGCACCCAGCTCATATGAACACTTTTGTATCTTTTTTTTTTTTTTTGAGACAGAGTCTCTCCCTGTTGCCCAAGCTGGAGTGCAGTGGCATGATCTCAACTCACTGCAACCTCTGCCTCCTGGTCCAAGCAGTCCTCGTGCCTCAGCCTCCTGAGTACCTAGGACTACAGGTTTACAGGTGCACCACCACACCCGGCTAATTTTTTGTATTTTTAGTAGAGACAGGGTTTCACCATGTTGACCAGGCTGGTGTTGAACTCCTGACCTCAAGCGATCTGTCTGCCTTGACCTCCCGAAGTGCTGGGATTACAGGTGTGAACCACTGTGCCTGGCCTTGTGTCATGTGTTTTTACTTAATACTATATGATAAACAGTTTCTGATATTAAGTATTCTTCAAGACATGATGTTAATGGTGGTGGCACATTCCTTTCTGATTGATACGACATCAGTCATTTCCCAATTCCCCCATCAGAGGACATTTGGGGTTCCGAGTCTCTGATTATAAATTATCTGCAATGAACACTCCTGGATCAGAGGATATAACACAATCAACCTGACAGCCAGAGTGCTTCCTGGCAAGGTTACATCAACCACAGCTATCACTGGTGTGTAAAAGTCTATTTTGCCATCTTTGCAATAACATGGGGAATAATGATGCATTTATTTTCATTTTTTTGAGAGAGGGTCTCACTCTGTCACCCAGGCTAGAGGATGGTGGCAACAAACAGCTCACTGCAACCTCAAATTCCTGGGCTCAAGGGATCCTCCCACCTCAGCCTCCTGAGTAGCTGGGACTATAGGTGCATGCCACCACACTTGGCTAATTTTTAAATTTTTTATAGATGAGGTCTTGTTATGTTGCTCAGACTGGTCTCAAACTCCTGAGCTCAATCGATCCTGCTGCCTCGGCCTCCCAAAGTGCTGGGATTACAAGCATGAGCCACTGTACCTGGCCCTGAATAGTTATGTTAAGCATTCTCAGCAAATTTGACAGGTATTTTTTTTAAAAAAAAAAGCACCTTTTTTTAAATTTGCCTTTCATGATAATCAGGCAGATTTTTTTTTTCTCCACAAATTTATTGGCTATTTCTATATCATCTTCTGTGAGTTATTATCTTTTCATATGCTTTGATCATTTTTGGTTAGGTATTTTCATATTAATATGCAAGAGTGTTTTACCTATTAAGGACATTAACCTGTCTGACATATGTTATAATTTTTTTTAACATACTGAAGATGTCAAGTTTTATGTAGTCAAATTTGAAATTTCTTCCATTGTTCTTTTTTATCTTTATTTTGCTTTTTTAAAATTACCTTTTTTATTTTATTTTTAGAGACAGGGTCTCCCACTCTGTTGCCCAGGATGGGTTCAAGCGATCCTCTCGCCTCAGCTTCCCGAGTAGCTGGGGCTACAGGTATACACCACCACTATCCGGCTAATTATTTTATTTTATTTTTTTGTTTTGCTTTTGTTGAGACAGAGTCTTACTCTGTCGCTCAGGCTGGAGTGCCGTGGTGTGATCTTGGCTCACTGCAAGCTCCACCTCCCGGGTTCACACCATTCTCCTGCCTCAGCCTCCAGAGTAGCTGGGACTACAGGCGCCCGCCACCTTGCCCGGCTAATTTTGCTGTATTTTTAATAGAGACGGGGTTTCACCATGCCAGCCAGGATGGTCTCGATCTCCTGACCTCATGATCTGCCTGCCTCGGCCTCCCAAAGTGCTAGGATTACAGGCGTGAGCCACTGCGCCCGGCCTAATTATTTTATTTTCTATGTGGCCCAGGCACGTCTTGAACTCCTGGCCTCAAGTGATCCTCTCAGCTTGGTCTTCCAAAGCGTTTAGATTACAGCGTAAGCCACCGTGCCTGGCCCCCACTGGTCTTAAAAGCTTGGAGAGGCCTTCATTTTAAAAAAGCATTTGTTAATAGCTTTAATGAATGCTTTTGTTGTCCAATAGCTAAGAACATTTGTTGACAAGTCCTTTCCCTGGTAAGAAAAATGGCAGTCACACTTAGCAAGGAGAGTCCATACTGAAAAGGCTGACTTTTGGCATTGGTGAGAATGATCCTGATCCATCCAGGTTAAATGAATATCAAATGTAATGATGCTGAGGAGGTATCACAATTCATTCAGGAAATCAGACAGTAAGGGTGTGAAGAGCCAGAAGACAGGGAGGCCTGAGTCTGGTCTTAGATTTGTCACTAATCAACCAGACATGTCATCTAACTTCCCTGGGCCTCAATGTCCTCATCTGTAAAATATTGGGGGATAAGGGGGTTTGGACCAGAAAATCTTTAAGAAACTTCCAGTAATAAAACTAGGTTGTGACTATGGAAAAATGTTTCCTTAAGATAATCAAGCCATACCTAGGTGGTGACACAGTGGGGGTGCTCTCTGTTCCACTTGGGACCCTGTGGGACCCCTTGCCACACCTCTCCCTCCTCCTCTGCTACCAGCAAATGAGGACAGGCCACTTACCAAGAGGGCACTGCTGAGCCCCATCAGCTGAGAAATTGCAGAATTCAGTGAGAAGTCCTCTGTGAAATGGGTGGTCACCTATTGGTAAAGATTCAATTATTCACTTATTTCAAAATGCTTTTAAGTTTTCCACAAAAAGACTAAATTATCAAAACAAAAAAAAAGGAAAATGAATTGGATGCAAAGATATTTATAAATATATCTACTATCTCAAATAATCGCTATGTTTCATCTGCGCAAATATTTTTAAAATTCAAAGTCAACACTGTTTCCACTGTTTAAGACTATTCTTCCACATATCTGGGATACTGTTGGTTCTCATAGTAGGTGTTTAGAAAAACAGTGCTAGCGGCTGGAGTGGTGGCTCACACCTGTAATCCTAGCACTTTGGAAGGCCGAGGTGGGTGGATTACTTGAGGTCAAGAGTTCGAGACCAGCCTGGCCAACACGGCAAAACTCCATTTCTACAAAAATACAAAAAATTAGCTGGGTGTGGTGGCGCATGCCTGTAATCCCAGCTACTCAGGAGGCTGAGGCAGAAGAATTGCTTGAACCTGGGAGGCGAGGTTGCAGTGAGCTGAGATTGCGCCATTGCACTCCAGCCTGGGCAACAGAGCGAGACTTCGTCTCAAAAACAACAACAACAACAACAAACAATGCTAGTAACATGAATAGGAGGCAGGACCCACTGATGGACAAACTCAACATAACAGAAAATAGGAGTAAAGGATGTCACTTCTGCTTGGTTATGTGGCTTTGCTTCACAGTGATGGTTTTTAGTCTACAGGATAAGGTTAATTTTACTTTTTTTTTTTTTTTTTTTTTTGAGACAGAGACTTGCTTTGTCGCCCAAGTTGGAGTGCAATGGCGCGATCTTGGCTCACTGCAACCTCTGCCTCTTAGGTTCAAGCGATTCTCCTGCCTCAGCCTCCCGAGTAGTTGGGACTACAGGTGCGTGCCACCATGCCAGGAGATTTTTTTGTATTTTTAGTAGAAATGGGGTTTTGCCGTGTTAGCCAGGATGGTCTCGATCTCCTGATCTTGTGATCTGCCCGCCTTGGCCTCCCAAAGTGCTGGGATTATCGGCGTGAGCCACTGGGCCCAGTCAATTTTACATTTTGAAATGTACAGTCAACATAAGAACATTAACACAACTTGTCAGCTTTTTCATATTTCTGTGCTTTTCTATTTTGACTACAGGCAAGAATACAGAAAAGTGACACATCTTTAAGGATGTTAAGAGTTTCCAACTTGTTGAAATAACCCAATTCTATTATCTGACAGAGTAAAAGAATTTGCCAAATCCAGGGAGAAAATATGTGGTATGAACTCAATCGCTCAGGCATCACTCAGACCCCTACATTCATTCAGGGAGCTCTGTTCCTCCATACAGAGAGGGTACAGAGGACAGAAATAAAGCGAAGAAGTGTCAACAAATGAGACCATGCTGGACCCAGGGCCATTTCAGGTTATACAAACCAGAGAGGCAAAAGCCTGCCATGCATCATTGTCTTCATTATCAGAGTGCAGATGAGTGATGCTGATTAACTTTATGTCTGAATCAGCATACTTTTTTTTTTTTTTAAAATCAGCTTAAGAAGAATTTGGGATATTAGATACCCATTATAATGACTCAGATTTGCAGAAGTTAACCCACAATAGTTCACATGGATATTGTGTAACAAAGTAACTGAGTGGGAAAGTCCTGGCTTTGTGGAGGACTGGGATTCTAATCTCTGCTCAGTTCCTCACTAGCTGCGTGACGTTAGGCGAGATATCTGGACCTCATCTCTGTCCCCATCTGTACAACGAGGAGGCTACAGAGGACAGTTTCTGAATGCCCCCGTCAACTCTAAAACTGTGTTTCTGTTAATGTAACACATGCGGTGTCATCCTGGATGGACAGGGTGATCCTGGATTTGGTTCTCTGCTTGGATGTGTTAAATGTGGAAACATGGAAAGTGGCAGCTTCCTGAGACCCAGCATGGACAAATATGAGACATCATCAGACAGCCATTTCCTGAGGGCCTCTCTTTGCATTAGAATGTATGCACTGGTGATCCACCTTGGTAAACTACCCAAAACAGCAGGGCCAATCACTCAAAGCAAGGACCACCATCGCCAGAAAGGAAGACCCACAGCGGCCCACCCCACGGCAGGGAGGACCACAAAGACCACAGGCAAAGGTTCCCAAAGAGTGCTTGGTTACCGAGTTAACCACTGGAACTGGGGAGTTTCTGACCTGAGCGATGATGGAGTTCTTGTACTCCCAGAGCTTCCTGGCCTCGGCTTTCTCCTTGTCACTCAGCAGCTGAGGCTGGGGAGCCTTCCCAGAAGCCCTGGCCTCAATAAACCTAGTTGTCAAGGCCCACAGTCGTTGTTGCCATCTCAGCACCCCAGGAAGAGCATCAGCTGAATTCAGCATCAGTAAATGAGAAAGAGAGAGTGCACAACATCAGGGTGATGGACTTGGTATAACTAAGCGGAGAAAAGCACCTGTGAATTGATGTGACACCTCACTGCACCCTAATGGATTCCTCTGAGGGCAGGCTGAAGGATCCTCCCTGGCTTTCAGTGTCTGAGAATTCAGACCAGGACCAATTCTATCTCATTTTAGCACCCAGATTCAGGGGACTAGATGGCAGGGCCACTCAAAGTGCCAGCCACCAACGGTCATGAGCTCAGAAGCTTGGTCAAGATGAGCCCTGGTGCCCTGCCACTTTGATTAAGCAAGCTTGCTGGGACAAAAATGCCATGGAGCTAACATGGTGCTTGGGAGACAGCGCTGACTCCTGCTGGTGCGAGCTCTTATTCTGTGGATAGCATGACCGTGCTTACAGCCACGCTGCTATAGAGTGTGAAGTGCGTTGACACTGTCCTTGCAGGTATGTGTGTTTTCCATATTTTACACAAGCTCATCCAATCCAGCTGCTGATCTGATCTTCTGGTAAAGCTGAATTGGCTTTACCTGGTGGCCCTGGGTTACACCAGTAGCCAAATTAGGGTCAGTCCAGGTCCCTGTACTCTCTGGCTACTAGGCTAGGCATCCTCAAGCCTGAATGCACAGCAGAACCTTCTGGGAGGCTTCTTAGAAAGATTCCTGGAGCCCGTCCCCTGGGTTAGGGGTGGGAGCCAGAACCTCCACCTGTCTGTGCTTTGCAAGCCCCCCAGTGATTCTGAGGCAGCCAGTTCCAGGACTGGCATCTGTGACCACTGCTCCAGACCACACTTCCCACTAGCCACAGTACATCAAAATAAAGTGATTTCTCCAATGACATGCATACTTCACACAAGGCTCAGGATTTCAGGCATCTGACTTCCTCTTCCCACAACAACACTTAGGGCAGATCACATGAAGTAAAAATGAATGACTGTTGGACAGGTTTATTGTAGAATAGCCAGATACTCAAGATTATTTTACTTCATGTCATTTTAGTGCTAAACAACTCTGGAGAGGCAAATCTCCCCCAAGCGGGGAGATGGAGGGTGCTGTGGGTGACTGAGAGGCCATAGGTGACACCAGGCCCAGGCCCCTCCAGGGGCTTTCTGGATTGGTGAGGGAGAATGACACTGTTCTAGAAAAAACCTTCCAGGGTACATCAAGTAAGAGGGAACTGGCCTCTTGGGACTATAGCAGGCCTAGGAGTAGCTCAGAAGCCAGTCTGTCTCTAAGGAAACCACTCTCAAAGCGTGGTCCTTGTAGAGGGTGCACCAGAATCACCGCTGAGCTTGTTCAAAGGCCACCTGCTGAGCCCCATTCTGGAGGCTGTGTCAGCAGGCATGGGCGGAGCACTGGAGTCTGCATCTGCAACATGTTTTCCACATGATTCTGAGGCTCGCTTACTTTTGTCAACACCCGTCTAAGAGTGGTGCAGGATGCTGGTCAAGCTGCTACTTGCTCTATGGAACTGATTCCTAGAATTCTCTACTACTGTCTTCAGCAAAGATATTTCCTTCCTCAAATTCCTTCAAAGTCCAGGGCAGATCACAAAGGAAGCAGGTCAGGAAGAGGAAGGTGACTTACTTTTCACATCCCACAAGATATCCTTCTCAGGAGGGGCGGCAAAAAGGATGTAGAGCCGAATCGTGTCGATCCCATACTGCTCCACAACTTCTTCTGGGTCCACCCCGTTGTGTTTGGACTTACTCATCTTCTCCCATGTCACCTCTAACTTCTCTTTTGTTTTTGCATGAACAGGAACGGAACCTAGATGCCAAAACAATCCATAGGTATGGTATGTGTGATTCTGAATTGCTTCTACAGAAATAGCGTCAATAAGAAAAAACTGGGTGAACGATGGAAAGTGTCCATTTGAAGAATCACACTAATTCACTTAACAAGCCGCTTTCTCTCCCTCTGTATTGTTATAAAAATATTTTTATTTTTAAATGAATGAGGCCCACCTTCCTCTCACAAACCTTCATGAACAAACAGTACAGTTATAATGGCCTGTACCAGCTTTTTCTGTAAAACAATTTCCCCCTTCACAAGTAAATTATTTATACACAAAAAAGGAAAGTAAAAAGTAATTTTGAAAAATTCATACACGTTGCTGTTTTCTTGATGGATCAAGGGTCTCTCATGCAAGTTGGCAGCCTGACCTGTCCCATGCATGCTGCAGTCACCAAAACATGATCTGGTACTCTCAGGGCATATGGAATTTACTTACCAGGCTCATGGTAAATGTGGTGGTCCCTTTGTGGTGCCAGCCACCCATACCCTGTTCTTTGGAACTGTCTCCTCCCCTACTCACATACCACTGGTCTAGATGGTGCTGATGGAAGAGGTCTTAAATGGCCACATTTGGATGATGTGACCTTGTTGCCAAGCCCTACTGGAGAGGACTAGTAAGGGCACCTGGCAAGGCTAAGCCTCTATCTCATGAATTGGAGCTAAGAGACACAGAAACTCTATTTCCATGTTGCTGAGCACTGGAACCATCCGGTCCTAAGGAGATGGGGCAAGATTTGCCACTGCATCTACCCAAGGTCACTTGTTAAATTGAAACTGCGGAGAGCAGAATCCAAGTCTAGCAGATGAAAGAGAACAGGGCAGAAGAATGGAGAGTAGCAGGAAGAACTAGGAACTAGAGAGCTGAGAAAGAGAAAAGGAAAAAGGAGTGGCTGGTGACATCCTATGGGCAGTAGGGCCTAGCTCTATTTCCTGCAACTGGGTTTGGGTGGATTTCTTTTCCTCCCAGCCAAATAATCTCTGACTCCAACAGCAACCAAACTAACAGGGGACCGATGTACAGACGTAAAAGCCAACTCCATGCTTCATGAGAGTTACATCCATGAAGGAGACAGAAACCTGCCCTTGCTGATCAAAGTATTCTCACCTAGTAGGCAAGACTACGTGTGAAGAGAAAAGATGTTCACAATACTGCCTGACCCCATGACAGCAGAGAAGAGGAGACTGAAGTCCTAGAGGTTTATCCAGGCTATGGTGAGACTCAGGGAACCACTGGCCCCCTCTACTCTGACCCAGGCTGTGTCTAGACCTTAAAACACTGTTGTGCAAATTAGGAAAAATGTATCTTTCTGGGCAAAGAAGTTGACCAGTTAGAAAAAGTCACCCTCTTTTGGCAGATGTGGCCCTGAAATGTATGACTTGACAAATGGCTGCATTTCAGGCCCTACTGAAATCAGAGCCTTGGCTTGGTTCTTTTGTGTAGTGCACAAACTGCACAGCTATACATGGGCAGCCTTGCCCCTTACAAAGAACACTTCACTAATTGTGAAGCTGAATTCTATGTGCACCTGAATTTAGCTCTTTCCCTCTGTCATCCATGCTGGAGAAACACTGCCAGTTCTGCTTCTCTAGCTTCTTTTTCTCCCACGGACCATTACAAACCTTGATATATTTTGCTTTGCTGAGGTAACTGCATCGACTGCTTCCCTAAATCCTGTCTCTAATGTTTGCCTGGAGAGGCTGCCTCCCATTTACAGGGTTGTTGCGTGACCTAATCTCATCCATTCTGTACTGGTTTTTCTAAATGTAATAGTCACAGTGCTGGGGGTTTCTCAAGCTGTCCCTATACATACCGCATATTTCCACCTGTTTTCTCTCTCTCTCTCTCTCTCTTTTTCTGAGACAGAGTCTTGCTCTGTTGCCCAGGCTGGAGTGCAGTGGCATGATCGTGGCTCACTGCAACCTCTACCTCCTGGGTTCAAGCGATTCTCCTGCCTCAGTCTCCTGAGTAGCTCCGATTACAGGCGCATGCCACCACACCTGGCTAATTTTTGTATTTTTAGTAGAGATGGGGTTTCGCCAAGTTAGCCAGGATGGTCTTGAACTCCTGACCTCAGGTGATCCGCCTGCCTTGGCCTCCCAAAGTGCTGGGATTACAGGCGTGAGCCACCGCGCCTCGCCCCTACCTGTTTTCTAACATGTCACATATTCCACGTGTGTGCTGGCTGCATGTGATGCATCCTCACCATGGAACCTGAAGATCTGGTGATCCTCAGGGTGAAAATGAAGGGTGAAGTGTAAAGGGTAAAGGGTGAAAATGCAGAGTGTAGGGAAAAGGCTTAGGACAGCTGGGACAGGAGGGAAGTTCAGGGGGTCACGGGGAGGTGTTTTACTGGGAAATGCTAAGAGGGGGCTGCTCTGGGGTGCTACGAGTAAACAGAGTGCTGCCCCCTAAGGTTCTGAAATATGCCACTAGACCATGTGGGGAGAAACACTGGGAGTACCCCAGTTCTGGAAGAATGTGTCTTGGGCCTGGGGGTTCTGTCCCTGAGGTGGGCTTTCCAAGATGGTCTGGGATAGGAGGTGATACCCCAATTGACTCTGTTACATACAAATGAAAACCCTGCCAGAAGCTGAGGTGGCACCTGGGCTCAAGGGGGCTGGGGCAGAGGAGCAGACGGCCAGTCCAGGACCAGGCTTCAGGGGGCGCAGGCCAAGAGGGAGCTAAGGCTTAGAGACCACACGGCCAGCAGGTCTCTCTCCCGCATCCTGCCCCACTCTAGAGGCAGATGCCTGCTTGCTCGGTAGCTTTCAGGCCTGGCCTTGGCTCTCTGGGAGTACCTGGATGGGACCGGACGGGCCATTCTTACCTGTGAGATCCACTTCCTCTCCCTGTAGATACTGTCCAGATGGTAGGCGGAATGTCTGCCCCTTGATAAGGCCTTGAGCCAGCAGCTTATGAAAAGGCTCCCTGAGGAAAGATAACAGGAAAAGGAAACAGGAGGAGTGGGACATGAAGCATTGAGAAAACAGCAACACAGACCTTACCTTGGATGGGCAGAAGTAGCTGCGCCTCATAAAAGCAGGTGAGCTGACCGAGGCCACTTATAAACCCAGCTTAAACAAATGGCTCTTTAGAAATAAGCGATGAGAAAATAAATTCAGGCCGCGTGTGGTGGCTCACACCTGTAATTCCAGCACTTTGGGAGGCTGAGGCGGGCGGATCACCTGAGATCAGGAGTTTGAGACGGCCTGGCTAACATGGTGAAACTCCGAATCTACTAAAAACAAAACAAAAAAAATTAGCTGGGCATGTTGGTGGGTGCCTGTAATCCCAGCTACTTGGGAGGTTGAGGCATGAGAATCGCTTGAACCACGGAGGTAGAGGTTGTAGTGAGCTGAGACGTGCCACTGCACTCCAGTCTGGACGACAAGAATGAAACTCTGTCTCAAAAAAAAAAAAAAAAAAAAAAAAAAAAGAAAAGAAAATCAAATTTGTAGGTATTACCTACAGGTCTATTTTATATTATGGTGAAGTGGAAAGAGCCCTAGGCCTCAGATTTGGCAGCCCTGGATTCAAAGTCTCAGTTCTGCTTCTCAGCGAATTCTGTGAGCCAAGGCAAGTCACTTACTTGTGCTGAGTATCAGTTTGCTTACCTATATAATGGGGGTTAAAAAAAACCTGCCTTGGCTAGGTGCGGTGGCTCATGCCTGTAGTCTCAGCCCTTTGGGAGGCCAAGGTGGGCAGATCACGAGATCAGGAGTTTGAGACCAGCCTGGCCAACATAGTGAAAGCCCTCTCTATTACTCAGGAGGCTGAGGTAGGAGAATAGCATGAACCTGGGAGGCAGAGGTTGCAGTGAGCCGAGATTGTGCCATTGAACTCCAGCCCGGGCCACAGTGCGAGACTCTGTCTCAAAAAAACAAAACAAAACAAAACAAAAACCTGCCTCAAAGTGTAGTCAGGAAGATTAAATAAAATGACTTCATAAAAGTACTTGTAAATTTTTCTTTCTTTTTTTTTTGAAATGGAGTCTTACTCTGTTGCCCAGGCTGGAGTGCAATGGCGCAATCTCGGCTCACTACAACCTCCGCCTCCCAGATGCAAGCGATTCTCCTGCCTTAGCTTCCTGAGTAGCTGGGATTACAGATGCCCACCACTACGTCCAGCTAATTTTTGTATTTTTTAGAGACAGGGTTTCACCAAGTTGGCCAGGATGGTCTCAAACTCCTCACCTCAGGTGATCTGCCGGCCTCGGCCTCCCAAAGTACCGGGATTACAGGTGTGAGCCACCCCGCCTGGCCTAAAAAAAGTTTTAAACCATACAAGTCATACATGAATATAAACCTTCTGTTCAAATCCAAACACTACCACTCCTTTCTAGGCCTATGTCCTTTCAGGAGGCAGTTGTTATTAATAGTTTGTAAATTAATAGTTGGTAAATATCCCTGGTAAAGTCTGGAGACATTTTTCAATGCCTTTGTATACATAAATGTATACCTACCCACATACGGGTTTTATAGATTTTTTGGGATTTATATAAGTGGGATTATACGTTCTGTATACTTTATGGTATTTCACTTAATGATATGAGTGGATTTCTCCATAGCAGTTCATATAGATCTATCTCACTTTTAAAAAAGTTACCTAGTGTTCTGAAATATGAATTGATTATAACTTATTTATAGTGCCTGTTTTTAAAAAGCAGTTTTAGTTATATCCTTACTGGGTAAATAGTGACATATAAACTTTTTCTCATAAGAGGACAAAAACAGGTTGACCTTCATACTGAAATTATTGCAAATTTGCAGTTGTTTGTTCTTAAGAATCTGCCTGATTCAATTTTGAGGCATTTCAGCAAGACATATTCCAAACTCAAAGAATGATTCATGGAGACATCTGCTGATAACACACATTATTTCACGTTCAGGGCACCAGGTAGGAGCAGTCATTTCCTGGAGATCCAGTGATATTCTCCTCAAACATCACCAGTACATGGCTTTGGTTGCTCAAGATAAATTTTTAAAGGTGTTTTTAGGACAAAAATTAGGAGGGAATGATCTGGATTCAAAGATAAAGACAGGTAGGATAATCAAAATCAGCAGCATTGGCCAGGTGCAGTGGCTCATGCTTATAATCCTAGCACTTTGGGAAGCTGAGGCGGGCGGATTGCCTGAGCTCAGGATTTCGAGTCTGGCCTGGGCAACACGGTGAAACCCTGTCTCTACTGAAATACAAAGAGATGGCCAGGTGTGGTGGCTCCCACCTGTAGTCCCAGCTGCTCTGGAGGCTGAGGCAGGAGAGTTGCTTGAGTCTGGGAGGCAGAGGTTGCAGTGAGCCAAGGTCGCACCACTGCACTCCAGCCTGGGCGACAGAGCGAGACTCTGTCTCAAAACAAAACAAAACAAACAAAAAAATCAGCATTAAGCCTCAAGAAGGGGCTGGGAATCCACTGGGAATCCAAGGAATCCTGTTCTCTGGTCTTGCATTTTATCAAGTGGCACAACACTGCCACCTTTTGAGAACAGACAGAATTGCAACCTGTGAAAATCTGACTAAAACCAGCTGCAGCTTCTCCTGCCTCGTCTATAACTTTTTTTTTAAGGTAAACTGTTAAAGTATAGCATACATACTGAAAAGTGTGAGTCCTAGGGGTATAATGATGAATTTTCACAACATAAAACACACTTGTGTAATTGGCATTCAGCACAATTAGCAGAATGTAAAATCAACCTTCCGCCGCCCGCTTCCAGGCACTGTCTCCTCACTATGGGCCCCTATAGCCTGACTGCGAACACTATCGTTTCATTGGCCTGTTTCTAACCCACCTGTAACCATTTCTGAGTGAGTGCTCTCAGGGGATGTCCACAGGGGAGGCTTTCCCCAGAATTGGCAGGCAGGCCCTCAGCAGTACACCCACACCAAGGCCTGCTGGTTACATGAATACATCCTAACATCTGAAAGCTCCCAACAATGCAACTTGCTAGTCGAAGCTCTTCTGGACTGTCTGTCTTCTCCGAGGGTTGCAGTGCAGCAGGGGCCATCTCAGATGGATCATCTAGAGCAGGGATGGCAAAACCTAGTCAACTAACCCCAGTGCCCTCGCCTACAACCACCCAGACGCCATTCATCGACAGCAGCACTGCTGGTGCTCAGAATGAGTCTCAGAATTCTTCTTTGTACCATATAATCAGAAAGCACAGAGTTATTATGTGAAATGTATTGCTTATTTCTTCGGTGAGTATTTCTTGAGTGCCTGCTATGTGCCTGGCACTGAGCTAGGCACTGGGGATATAATCTGGGCAAAGCAATCCCTGCCCGTGGGGAGCCAGCCTGTTGACGATCACTGAACCAAACCAATGCCTGACAACTCTCAGCTGTGAGGAAGGAAAAGCGTGTAGTCATATTTGAAGAGCTCCTCCTCCCAATCAAGTCCAAATTCCTCCACGCAGCCATCCAGGACTTCTCCCCATCCCCTGCCACTCCCTCTGCTCTTTCAAATGTTGCCCACACGTGCTTCCATGTCTTTACTCACGCCATTTCCCAAACTGTTATCAAAACTCTAGTCCTCCTTCCTGGCTCAACTCAAATGCCACCTCCACTAAGAAGGTATCACCTGGTCAGAGTTAGAATGAGTTGCTTTTTCCTTCCTGACGCATCCTGTGTAGGGCCTGTATTGTATCTAGCAGCTATGACATTTTATTGTGTATTCAGATAAGCTGCTTACCTTTCTCCTGTGAGGAGGAGGAATTTTTTTTTTTTTTTTTTTGAGACACGGTCTTGTTCTGTCACCTAGGCTGGGGTGCACTGCAGCCTCAGTCTCCTGGGCTCAAGTGATATTCCCACCTCAGCCCCCGCAAGCAGCTGGAACCACAGGTGCGCACTACCATACCCAGCTAATTTTTCGTATTTTTGGTAGACATGAGGTCTCACTATGTTGCCCAGGCTGGTCTTGAACTCCTGAGCTCATGCAATCCTCCTACTTTGGCCTCCCAAAATGCTGGGATTACAGGCATGAGCCACTGCTCCTGGCCTTGAAAATCCTTGAAGGCCACTCTCAGTCTCCAGTTCCTAATAGATGCTCAGTAATGTTAATTGCCTTGGACTCAATCAGGCTTGTTTTAGTGAATGAATAAACCTACCAGCAGGAGGGGTGGGGGATAATGTGGGTGGGACAAAGTGGAGGCAAGAGAGGAGGGAAGAAAGAAATGAGTGAAGGGGGCACTGGATGCTATACTTTCCAGCTAGCACCACCACCTTTTTGCAGGGAGGGGTGCATTGAAAGATCCCAAGCAGCCGAAGCAAGAGAATGAGAGCAGGGGAATGCCCTGATGAGTGCTCACATGGAATGTCCCAGTGGGGAAAGGGGCGCTTCCCAGCTCCCAGAAGCCTGCTCATTCCCAAGTGTTTTCCCTCCACTCTTCCAGGGAGCTAGGGAATGGGCCACAGGGCTTTGGGAATCTGATCTTCACTCTCTTGGCTGAAGCTGGCCATGTCTACTCTCGTGCGTAGTTTAGCTCTGAATGAGTCACACTTTATTCATTCAACATGTATTTACATGACAATTGGGTACACAGCACACTGGGCAATTAATTGGAGAGCTTACAATAAGAACAGGCAGCCCAAGACATGCTCATAAATAACCATCAACACTACAAGAAAGACATACCAAATGTGATATGGAGGTGCAAGGTGCACAGGAATGAAGGACAAAGGATGTTAAGGGCCCTATTGGACTTGGAACCCAAGCCTGCTGAAGCACAGATCACATCACATTGCCAAGTTCATTATTCAGATTCACAATTGGGGTAATGTGTTTCCCTTTTGTTCACTCATTCATTCACTCAGCAGATGGTACTTGGGAACAGACTTGTGTATGCAGCTGAGTTATTCATTCATCATACTGACTGTGCACAGCAGGGGCCTTTATACGTGAGTGGAAAATCTGCAACTCTAAACCACTAACAAACCCTTCTGACTCAGGACCATCAAATGCGGGAGTATTACGCAGGGCCTCTGCCTTGAAGAAGGCCCTGGATTTATCTGAGTCAGCTTTCTTCCTACTCCTTCGGCACATCCCTGGAGGTAGATCATGCTTGCTCGCACTGAAGCACAGCTATATGTAAGCACAATGATGAAAACTAGGGGGAGATCGTCACAATTTATTCATTAGTTTAGACTGCCCTAATTCAGAAATTGCAACAACTGATAGCTGCTGGGCATTGAAGGCCACATTTGTCCCACTTGGAAGAAGGAAAGATGGGAGGGAGGGAGGGAGGGAAGAGAAGGGAGAGAGGGAAGGTAGGGAGGGAGGAGAGGGAGGGAGGGAGGTAAGGAGTTGCTAATTATTAGGATAAACAAGGAAATTCAGAACATTGGCCATTTTAAGTGCTCTTTAAAAAATCACTACATACAAAGAATGTGCTAATTACAATATGAGCAAAGAATATCAGGGCATATCAGAGCCCCACCTACTTGTTGCAGATGACATTTCCCTACTCATGAAGCCCCAGATAGCCTGCTGCCCGCTCCCCTGACCTGGTGGGAGAGTGGCCTGCCAGGCTGCAGATCTTTGAAGGCCATGGATCTCTGAAAATGGTCTCCAAATTGGACTTTTCATTAAATCAGACTACGTTTACCTTCCTCTTCTTCCTTGTTCTGTGCCCAGGGCTATCATGTCACATAATTAGCTTAGTTTCCAAGTATTAGCCATGGCTCATTCTTAAAATATCACCATTCCCATATCCTAGCACAGAAGGAGGTGCTACTAATACAGCAGGACCCAAGTAAAGCTTCTCTTCCCTTGCTGTTCCTTTTCCCAGTAGCCCCGTTTCTGGCATGATCAGAGAAACAGAGAAGGAAGCTCTGTGGATGGGGGCTTGCTGTGCTCTCCACGGTCAGCAGGCAGCCTGCCCTCCGCATGGGAGCTACCTGAGCAGCTGCTTGCTTTCTGTTGATTCCAAACTGAAGGGAGAAATTCAGTTTGGGGAATTTAGTGTCTAAGTTGCATTACAGAGCTACAACCAAAAGTGACAAGCTTCCATGTTTACAGCAGTCTCCCACAAAGGGAGAGAAAAGGCTTCCTGATCTCATTCAGTGAAGATGGGCCACGACGTGTTCCCACGCTCTAATGTGCCCCCTCTCTTTCAACCTGATGCTAATCACCAGAAGGAGGGAAGCTGAAAGCTGATCCTACCCCACAATCCCAAGCACAGCAGGAGGCTCAGCGCATTTTCCTTCTTCAGAATATATACCATATTGTAAATGATAAAGTTACATAATCATTATAAAAAATCTGGAAAAAATCAGAAGTACATTGGGCTCACCACCCAGAGATAGCTAGTGTTAACATGTTGGCATGAGTTTTTCTAGTCTTTTCTCTTGCTTTGAGTATGTGTATATATGTGCATGTATATATAAAGACAAAGATAACCAAGCTGTATCTTGCTTTTTCTCTTTCTCATTACTTCAGATGAATTTCTCCATGTTATTAAACATTCTTTGTAATTTAATTGAAAGTGTTGTATAAGTGTGCTCCATGTAGATGGATTATACTTTATTTACCCTGTCTCAGCATTTTGGGGCATTTAGATTGTATCCAAATTTTTAGCTACTTGAAATAACACTTACATGAACATCTTGGTGCATAAGTTTGCATTTCTGATTATTTCCTTAGGATAGATTTTTAGCAGTGCAATTAGGCATCCAAAAAATGAATATTTTTAAGGCTCTCACTATGTATTGCCAAACTGCTTTTCAGAAAGATTGTTCCAAGCTACTTCCTGCAATATATGAGAGTGCTGCTCTTATGCTAGCTTCCTTACTACATGGAAGATGGCATCTCACTGCTGAATAATTTATATTTGCCAGTGAGGGAATTTTTTTTTTTTTTAAATCATAGAAATGGGGTCTTGCTGTGTTTGTTGCCCAGGCTGGTCTTGAACTCCTGCACTCAAATGATCTTCCTGTCTTGGCATCCCAAAGTGTTGGGATTACAGGTGTGAGCCATCGTGCTGGGCCAGAAACATTTTATAGTGTAAGATGTTTATTGGTTATTTTATAGTGTGATAAAATGTTTATTAATCATTTGGATATCTTCTTTTTTGGGCTTCCTGCTTACATTAATTCCTGGTTAATCATTAACTTGGTATTTCAGACCACACAACTAAGGCACCTGCTGTCCTGTGTGGTGGCACACTCAACTTGGAGGCCAGCCTCTTATGTATGATAAGGAGACTTTAAGTTCGAACTGCAAGCCTTAACTTGCAGGTGATGAAAAAAAAAGTCCACGACTCTTAGAAAACAGGAAAGATAATTAGATATACATAAATCTTTGCTGTCTGTATTTGAAGAAATTAGAATCAGAGTGAAAAGGGTGCTCAGAGATAACTGAGTTCCTAACATATGAGACCACTGAGACCCAAAGGAGTTCAGCTTCTTGTCCACACAGCTAATCAGGGGCATCACTGAACACAGACAGAGGTCTTTGGATTCCTGTTCTAGAGCTGCTACTTGAGACAAGGGCTGAGGGTCTCAGAAATGTTAAACTAAAATGCAATAGCTGTACTATCATCTCAAATAGCCTCCTGAAATGACAATGTCATTCAAAAGGAATACAGAAATAGACTAGGAAATTCCAATTTATGCAGATTTCAGAAACATGTATGTGGTTGACAGGTCTTAATTTTTCCTCCCAGCCCAGCTTGATAAAGTTGTTTGGAGGCTCTCAAAAATTCTGATTGTAGAATTCCAAATTACTCATCGCAGAAAGTGGGTGACTTTCATTTCATGTGTGGTTGACTGGTTTACCAAAACACCTTTAAGAAAGAGGTAATGCACCGGGAGAGTTTTCAGAGGCTGTTGCTGCCCTGATGTGCTCCAGCAAGAGTAATGCTGACAGCAGCACTGAGAAACAGTTAAGATGACTTTCTGTACCTTCCGCAAAGGTCAGCCTTCTCAGTACTTAAAATAAGTCTCTTTTGGAGGAGGAAAGCATGGAATGGAATCTTGAACAGAATTTAAAAACAGATTCAAAAAAACAAAACTCCATAGGTCTATTTCAATTTACACCATATAGTTAGTTCCTTATTGTTGATGGTAAAGCAAAATCGAGGTGTTACCTGGAGGCTCTGCAAATTGGCAATGCATTTGAGTAAAAACAAAGTCATACTTGAAACTGCACTTTAAAATTATATCACAATGCTGCAAACCTTTTTTCCTGCTTGAATATAGTCTTAAACCACTGTAAAGAAATCACAAAAATAGCCAGACCCTGTCCTACACCTTAGGATACTTGGCCACTGAATAATTTACTGATTGAGTACCTCTAGAAAAAATCATTCAGAAACTGGCAGAAATATGCTCTACTGTTAAGGGGCTAGAAATCACTTACATATAGTCTTTGTTTCCAGACCTACATAAGAAGGAGTTATTCCCCCCAACTTTTTTTTTTGGAGACAGTGTCTTATTTGTTGTTTCGGCTGGAATGCAGTGGCAATCATGGCTCGCTGCAGCCTCGAACTCCTGGACTCAGGTAATTCTGCTGCCTCAGACTCCCAAGTAGCTGGGACTAAAAGTGTGCACCACCACACCTGGCTCATTAAATTTATTTATTTATTTTATTTTATTTTTTACAGATGGAGTCTTACTATGTTGCCTATGCTGGTCTCAAACTCCTGGCTGAAGGTGATCCTTCCTTCCGCCTCGGTCTTCCAAAGTGCTGGGATTACAAGTGTGAACCACCATGCCTGGCCTGAGATGTTTCTCAAGTTGTATTTGGTCTTTAAACTTAAGTTCTCATCAATGCTCCCTAGCCCATGGAGGACATTTCCTTTGTGTTTTGTTTTGTTTTGTTTTGTTTTGTTTTGGAAACAGGGTATTGCTATGTTGCCCAGGCTGGAATTAAGCTTCTGGGCTCAAGTGATCCTCCCGCCTCAGCCTCAATCTCAGCTTCTGGAGTAGCTAAGAACATAGGTGTGCACAACTGCACACACTGGAGAACATTTCCTTTGAAGAACATAAACTTTTATCTGTTTCAAGCGATTAAACTCAATTTCTTTTCTTTTTTTAAAATTTTTAGACAGAGTCTTGCTCTGTTGCCCAAGCTGGAGTGCAATGGCACGATCTTGGCTCACTGCAGCCTCTGCCTCCCAGGTTCAAGCAATTCTTGTGCCTCAGCCTCCCTAGTAGCTGGGGCTACACGCACATGCCACCATGCTCAGATAATTTTTGTGTTTTTAGTAGAAATGGGGTTTCACCACATTGGCCAGGCTGGTCTCTAACTCCTGACCTCAAGCGATCCACCCACCTTGGCCTCCCAAAGTGCTGGGATTACAGGCGTAAGTTACCACATTCAACCTAAACTCAAGTTCCAGAAGGAAAGAAGAAAGAAAGAAAGAAAAAAGAAAGAGAGAGAGAGAGAGAGAGAGAGAGAGAGAGAGAGAGAAAGNCAAGTTCCAGAAGGAAAGAAGAAAGAAAGAAAGAAAAAAGAAAGAGAGAGAGAGAGAGAGAGAGAGAGACAGAAAGAAAGAGAAAGAAAGAAAGAAAGAAAGAAAGAAAGAAAGAAAGAAAGAAAGAAAGAAAGAAAGAAAGAAAGAAAGAAAGAAAGGATTTCACTAAAAATGTGTAATATCCATGAGACCATGACAGTAACAGGACACAATTCCCATTGTCAATGACAATCTTTATCTAGTTAGGTAAATTAGTTTCCAGACATAAGAAATGCAAGGCAGAATTGGTAAATTCTAGAACCTAAAGTACAAACATTTTAACAAATTTATTTACATGAGGAGTAATGCTGTTAATGTTTTTAGTGTCCTTCTGATGCAGACCAGTTTATTTTTATACATGAAGGTCTCTGGAACTGATGAGAATAAATTTATTTTAAGCTTTTAATTTAGACCCTAAATTAGTTTTCTGTACAGTAGACTTCTTTTAATCCATGCATGCATGTGCAGAGTCAGCCATCTGGTCCGAGGGTTAGGTGAAGGGAAGGAGCTTTCAATGTGCTTCATTTTAATGAAAATGGGTTTCTGTCTGCATTACAGAAGTTTTAAAAGTAATATTTTTCTGTCTATCAAAATTTTAAAGACACATATTTTTTGACCCAGAATTCCCCAGTGTTAGGACTTGAGCCTACAGAGATGCTCCCAATTATTTGCTAAGCATATCAATAAAGAGGGTCACTGGACTTTAAAAAAAATAGTAATTGGAAGAATAGGTGACTGCTTACATAAATTATGGTATGTCCAAATGAGGGAATACTAAGCCTACATTAAAAAGAATGTGCTATTTGTTTGTGCTGATATGGAAAGACCACCAAGCTATATTATTAAGTCAAAGAAGCAAAGGATATGTATGCAATATAAGCAACATTTAAAATGAGTATATCAATAAAAACACATGTGGGGATAGGCAAAATATTTTCCTGGAAGAAATAAAAAGAAACCTAAAAGTTGAGGAAAGGGCTAAAGAGTGGCGTGCAGGGAGGGAGACAACAATGTTCACTTTCTGTGTAGTTACAAAATGGTTTAGACATGTATTACTTTTTTTTTTTAATTGTCAACATAGGTTATCTGGATAGGGAAATAATCAGATATTTCCCCTTTCTTCTCTGTAATTAAAAAATATTCTAAAGAATGTTGTAGTAAACAGAAAAACAACATAACAACAACTGAAAAAAAAAAAATCCAGCAATTATGCTTCTGGTAATACAGCAGACAAGAGAGCCTGAATTATTGTCCTGATGCAAAACAAGTGACAAAGTTAGTTGGAATGTAAAATACATTGAGCTGGCAAAACAAAACCAAACCCAACTTAGGAAAACATAGTTCCTGAAGCCAGCGTCTAACCTGGGCATATCTATAGAACCCCTGTGATCATAAATGTTTGTGCATGGCGTGGTACACAAAAGATGGGACACGAAACCTAAAGCCTAAGCAACTTTGGGAGTCTAGAAGATCTCAAGACAGGAATCATCAATGAACTAGAAATCATCAATGAACTAGAAATAAACCTGTGGTTAGAAGAGACAAACAAGGAAACTCGCCTATCTTGACCATGGTAATGTGTAGGAGGAAAGAAAAGTATTTCTCCTGAGAATCTGTAGACAGAAGTTGACCCTCATGTGGGTTTGGGACTGTATTCATATTACCTATATGGTCCTAAAAACCTCAAGCAGAAAATTCAATTTAAAGTGGTCTTGGATTGGTAGCATCTCCAGGCAACAGGGAGACGCTAACACAAAATCACCTCTAGCAGAGAGGTTCCAAAGAGTTCCTATTTAAAAAAAAAAAGGTTCAAGAAATATAAGGTCAGTTAAAACACCCCTTGCACTCCATCCCCCAAAGAACTAGGCATCATGAGTGAGAAGAGCAGAAACAACAAATGACTAAACAGACCCATAATGACGTTAAAGAATTATCAGACAATATAATAGTATGTTTAATCTATTTTAGAAAATAAAGACTTAAAAGATAGCAAGAAAATACTATAAAAATAAAGGAAAATTTAAAAACCTAGAACTTCTAGAAATGAAGAATAATTAAAATAAAAAACTCAAAGAATGGGTTAATCAGCAGATGGAGACAGAGCGACAATTAGAAACTGGAAGATAGCTATAAAGAAACTGGCCGGGCACAGTGGCTCATGCCTGTAATCCCAGCACTTTGGGAGGCCAAGGCAGGTGGATCACTTGAGGTTAGGAGTTCGAGACCAGCCTGACCAACACTGTGAAACCCCATCTCTACTAAAAATACAAAAATGAGCCGGGCGTGCTTGTGGGCGCCTGTAGTCCCAGAATAATGATCCTATCAACAGGCCCTGGAATATATGACAACTTGGTTTATGATGGAGAGGGCACTACAGATCAATGGGGAAAAGGATGAACTATTCCATTAAGAGTACTGACACACCGAAAGCAATAGCCATAAAGGAAAGATTATTAATTTTTACTACATTAAATTAAGAGTTTCTGTTCATCAAAAGATGCCATAAAAACAAGACAAGCCAAGAACTAGAAAAAACTACCTGTAATACATATAACTGAAAAAGGATTAGTATCAAGAATATTTAAAGAACCCTTTACAAATCAATAAAAGAGAAATGATCTAGAAAAAATAAAAGCATAAGATACAAACAGGGATTTGATCACAGAGATTCATAAACCTATGAAATATGATAAACTTTATTAAGAAATCAACTAGTCAACAATAACTTAATTAAACATATAAAAATAACTAAAAGAGTATAACTGGATTTTGTAACACAAAGGATAAATGCTTCGAGGGATGGATACCCAATATTCCATGATGTGATTACTATAAATTACATGCCTGTACCAAAATATCTCATGTACCCCATAAGTATACACCTACTATGTACCTGCAAAAATCAAAAATCAAAAAATTAAAAAAAAATCGATGTCTTGAAATTCAAATTTAACTCACAATGTGACCCATTATATACCCACTGGTTTGATGAAATTTAAAAGTTGGATAGTACAAAATGTTGATGACGATGTAGAGAGATTGGAACCCTCATTTCCACTAGTGGGAGTATAGGCTTAGGTAATCACTACGGAAAATAGTTTGGTGTTTCTCAAGACAGTTGAACATGTGCATATCCTACAATCGAGGAATTCTACTCTTAGGTACGCATTTTAAAGAAATGGTGACGCGTATGTCAGGAACCATGTGCAAGAAGGTTCATAGCAGTTTTGTTCACAATTGCACAAAACAGTCTGACCACCATCAATGGTGGTATGATACATAAACTGAGTTCTATATTGGAAGTTTCATTCCATATAATGGAATATCTTGCAGCAGTGAAACAGGAAGAAATATAACTTCATCCGTCAGCACTGCCGAATCTCAAAAAACTGCTGAGTGAGGAAAGCAAGACAGAATACCTGAAATATAATCCTACCTATGTAAAGTTCAAACACAGGGAAACCAGACAATACATAGTTTAAAAATACATGCAGAAATGATACATTTATAAAGAAAAGGAAGAAAGTGAGGAATTAAAAACCCAGGATCGGTATTAGCTAGGGGCAAGGTAGTGGGCATAGAAGAGAGATACATAATAGGAGGGGGCACCTTAGAGATTCTAAGGTACCTATAACACTCTGTTTCTTAAACTGAGGAGTGGGGCATGTATGTTCATATATAAAAATTACATATTTAATGTATTGTACAATTCTTTAAATGCATTAAATATGTAATTTTTATATATGATACATTTCATGGGAAAAAGCACACACACATTTTTCTGGCCATTATTAGGAAAGGGTTACAATAGGCCAACAGGAAAAGAATTTACTGATGTTTTTACAATGTGATTCTCTATTTCAAATCCACTCTATACATTTTTCAGAGGGATGCATCAAGGTGGGATTCAGCCAAGCTTAGGAACAGAGCTGACACAGAAGGACTGGGTGATAAGCATGACCTCACACGGGATGCTATAAAACATTATGGGCCACTCCTCTCTGCATCACAGGTACAATTCTTAATTACTTAACTCAGTTAAACAGAGAAGCACAGAAGGCTAGGTTCTATGCAAGCCAGCAACATCACTTGCCAGAACTGATTAAGCAATATAAATGGACCTCAAATGGTTAAGGTTGACAACAACCTCTAAAGCATACTAGATAACTAGTATTACTCTACTACATGCATTTACCTTGCTTCAGAAGAACTGACACCTGCTTAAAGTTGCTATTCATGCAGCTGAATTCTTTTGCAAAGCAGTATGAATGCTTACCTATGTTTAACCATTTTCTGATCATGGCAAAAATGACTAAAGAATCTTGCATAGAACAAGTGCATGACAGCATGTTCTTTCCCTCCAATGTACAAATCCACAGGCATCCAGTAATCGGCCACTGCTGTGTTAAAGGGGCTGTAAAAAAGAGATAGGGACATTTTTTAAAAACCTGCTTTGCCACAATTGTGTAAATTAAACAGACCTACTGTAACACGCATATGCCCTGAAATGAACTGTATCAGGGAATAACAATGATTTTCTTTTTAAAATATAAGAGAAGGCCGGGCATGGTGGCTCATGCCTGTCATCCCAGCACTTTGGGAGGCCAAGGCAGGTGGATCAGCTGAGGTCAGGAGTTTGAGACCAGCCTGCCCAACATGGCAAAACCCCGTCTCTACTAAAAATACAAAAATTAGCTAGGTGTGGTGGTGGCCACCTGTAATCCCAACTACTTAGGAGGCTGAGGCAAGAGAATCGCTTGAACCCGGGAGGCGGAGGTTGCAGTGAACCAAGATTGTGCCACTGCACTCCAGCCTGGGCAGCAGAGCAAGACTCTGTCTCAAAAATGAAACAAACAAACAAACAAAATATATATATATGAGAAAAGCTTATATATTAAAAAAGAAAAAAGTCAGATGTGTTAATTTATGAAATTTTAAAAATGGTTACAGAAGATATTACTTATATATTTCAACAAAAGCAATTTGCATATAAAATGAGGACAAGAGGAAAACATACCAGCAAAACAAGGCACCTTGCTACAATGTACCTTGAATATCCAGATTCACTTTAGTTTTTATTATTATGATTACAAAGTTGAGACTTCGGATTTCCTACCAATAGAGGGCAATGTGGTATTTACAATGAAGATTAACATGTAGATACTAAATGCTTATTTTATTTATTAATTTACTTTCACATTTAAACATTTTTTTTCCTTTATTAAAGATAGGGTCTTGCTCGGTCACCTAGGCTGGATACAGTGGCATAGTTATAGTTCACTGCATCCTCCAACTCCTAGGCTCAAGCGATCCTCCAGCTTCAACCTCCCAAGAATCTAGGACTACAGACACACATCACTATGCCCAGCTAATTTTTTCTTTTCTTTTTTTTTTTTTTTCTTTTTGAGATGGAGTCTTGCTGTTACCCAGGCTGGGGTGCAGGGGTGTGATCTCGGCTCACTGCAACCTCCGCCTCCAGGGTTCAAGTTATTCTTGTGCCTCAGTCTCCTGAGTAGCTGGGATTACAGGTGCCTGCCACCACACCCGGCTAATTTTTACATTTTTAGTAGAGATGGGGTTCTGCCATGTTGGCCAGGCTGGTCTCGAACTCCTGACCTCAGGTGATCTGCCCACCTCGGCCTCCCAAAGTGCTGGGACTACAGGCGTGAGCCACTGCACCTGGCCGTCTGCTAATTTTTTAAAAACATTTTTTGTGGAGACAAGGTCTTGCTATGTTCAGTCCAGGCTGGTCTCGAACTCCTGGCCTCAAGTGATCTTCCTGCCTTGGCCTCCCAAAATTACGGGATTACAGGTGTAAGCCACTGTGCCTCAGCTGTAAATATTTATTTTAAAACAGAAAATTGATTTTGTTTTTTAAAGCAGCCTGAAAATATAGTCAGCAAGAGCCTGTATATTGCTTAATGAATGCAATGCAAGCATATTTAGGGTGAATTATCATAAAATAGCCCAATAACTCTCTCTCACTTAATAGTACTCAACAGATACTTTTTGGCCAACAGATACTAATAGAAAGGCTTTCTCATACTCTCGGGTCCCAATGGACACTGTAGAGGAAAGGAAATGCCATTTCCATTTTCTGGCTGGGACCCTCACAGGGAGGGGCAGCACTGGCTGGCGACAGACCTCTGTGTTGCCAAGGTAATACTGTCCCTTGAGGTCAGCCAATCAAGCAAACCTTTGCCTTTGGAGGGCTTCGAATATTTGTGAATTGGTTCCCTGACACCTCAAGCCACCTTTTTCCCCAGGATGGACTTGGCTGGCTTCAGCTCTGAGGCTAGAAGAGTCTGGCCACCACCACATATTTGCATTTTAATATAGTTTGGTGTTCTCCAGTCACTGTACCAGAATTCTGATAAAATTTTTAAAAATCACTTTTTTGCTTTGTGAAAAATAGTTCCCTAAAGAAATTCAACTGCCAATCCAGGCGACAGAAAAGAAAGGGAAGTGAAGGATGGTATTTGGCCAGAAAACAAGTTTGGGATATATTAAGGAGTGAAATGTTGAAAGTAGCTACAGCTTGGATTTATGATCCACTCAGGAAACCACCCCAGGAAGAACTCGCGCCCAGGCTGAAGCTAACCACAGTGTGCCATGAGGGAAATGAAGTGCTCACTGCTGTTCACAGGCTGTGACGGTCTCAGGATGTCTCTCCCGCCAGTTACTTGGAGTCTTTCTCATCTACGTGAAGGCTTTCCTTTGAAGCACTCAGAGAAAATAAAGAGCCTGACCCCACTTGCATTCTAAGCCAGTTATTACTACATGAAATGCACCAATGGCCCCTTATAGAGGAAAGGCCCTGAAGGGGAGCCCCTCTATGGGCCAGAGAAGGCCATGCTGGTGGTTCCCAGCCACAATCGTCACCTTGCACCCTTCCTGCCTTTGCAGGGTATCTTTCACTCAGTATCCCCCTCATTTCTTTTTTCTTCTCTTTTTTATTTTTTTTGAGAGGAAGTCTCACTCTGTTGCCCAGGCTGGAGTGCATTGGCGCGATCTTGGCTCACTGCAACCTCTGCCTCCCCGGTTCAAGTGATTCTTCTGTCTCAGCCTTCTAAGTAGCTGGGATTACAGGCTCGCCACCATGCCCAGCTAATTTTTGTATTTTTGGTAGAGACAGGGTTTTGCCATGTTAGTCAGACTGGTCTCCAACTCCTGACCTCAGGTAATCCACCTCCTCAGCCTCCCAAAGTGCTGGGATTACAGGCGTGAGCCACCATGACGACAAGGATCCCCTTCATATCTGATATGAACTCAAATTACAGAATCACAACACTGCAGGTTGAAATTCTGGCAAGGTGAGGGCAGGAGTATCTGTCTCACTAGAAATATGTTATTTTAGAACTACGAAGAATGGGGGGCATATTTTATATGTAGGGAACAGGGTTCCAGAATGTTTCTGCCATGGACAAGAGCAATCAGGCAAGGCCCTTTTAAGCACAATGCTGTTTTTTTCCTGGGCTCTGGAAGAGTTTCTTTCAGCTCTCATTCTCTCTCTTTACAAGGCTACCTACTGTTCTCTTTCCCTTAATTTTTTTTTTTTTTTGGGTGGGCAGGGGCGGGGGCAGGGTTCAAAGAAACACATGAATACAGCTGAAAAATCAAATGGTACTGAAAGATTTATAATGAAAAACAGTGGTCTCCAGCCCCAATTCTTTCCTTGCCTCAGGCCTGTCTCTTAGCCACTTTTAATTCTTTTGGTTGTTTCTCCTGGCAATTATTGAAAAAAAAAAACAAAAAACCATGCTTATACTCTTTATTGATTTATCAATTTAGGAAATGATCTATTGACTCTGTGGTAAGAGGTGAGGCTTCTTAGCTCTCTCACCTCCCCACCTGCTACTTTCTCTGTAGAGTTACATCATTCTTTTCAGTTAAATAAATAACATTACATCTTTACAATCATACAAATGCAGTTCACTGCAAGGAGAGTATTACAGTAGCATTTCCTTCCTCTTTCTGTTTTGTATTTGTGTTGTACTTCGGATTTACTTGGCTATGAATAATCTAACTTAATGATGTAGCACTCTCCCTTTAAGAGAGCCTGTTCCGAGGTGCACAGTTGACTGACAGCTTCCAGCTGCTGCATCTGTGGACCCACTCTGGTGTGTTCCTGCCAGCCTATGTTGCTCTCGCAGGCTGCTCTCAGGAGAGTAGAGGGAGGGGCTGGAACCGAGACATTTTAGCCTGACTGAAGACTCTAATGGACTAGCTTTGCTCCGGGCTTCCCACTGGCCAGGTCGAGGTTTTCTCAGAGTTGCGCTGTGAACTGAGGCTCCTCCATCTGATCCTCCTTCCTTTCCCTTCTCCTTTCACACCTGTCATAGGCCTTCGTGGTCTAAGAGCACTCTCTGCCCACTCCTCCTCTTCTCCCCTTTAATCCGCACAGGCATTTCCCCCAAGAAATCTCTTGCATGTCTAATTCTATCTTGGTCTCTGCTTCTGGGAGGAGCTATACTGACACGTGCTCAAGGACGTCAGCAAGGACGTTTTACCTGTGCGAATTGTGAGGGTCAGTGTATCTGAAGTAGTACCAAGCAGAATCAACAAAGGTATCCATCGTGTCTGTCTCTCTCTTGGCTGCTCCCTTGCACCTAAGAAAGAAATGAAATTCATCATTTGGTTTCTTTTTACATTTTAATGCAGTTTTCCACCAGCTTTTGAGAGAGCTATAACAATAAGTATGAATTTAAAATGTCATAAGAATAAAGCCACAGGCTGGGCGCAGTGGCTCAAGCTTTTAATCCCAGCACTTTGGGAGTCTGAGGGGGGCGGATCACAAGGTCAAGAGATTGAGACCATACTGGCCAACATGGTGAAATCCCATCTCTATTAAAAATATGAAAAATTAGCTGGGTGTGGTGGCGTGTGCCTGTAGTCCCAGCCAGTCAGGAGGCTAAGGTAGGATAATCTCTTGAACCCGGGAGGCAGAAGTTGCAGTGAGCCAAGATCGTGCCACTGCACTCCAGCCCGGCGACAGAGCAAGATTCCATCTCACAAAAAAAAAAGAATAAAGCCACATATGAAAAGACAATTCAGGGAAAGCTCTTTTTATATTGTATAGTATGTGATGTCTTAAAGAAATTTATAAATAAAAGTTTCAATTTTCAACAATTAAAAGCCTTATTTTCCACTTCTCTGAATTTAACCTGGTAGAAAGCCTCACCACCCAAAAGGACAAGACAGGATTAGGTATCTCTTTTGTGCATTAACTTCTGTTCCAGGCATGTCAAGATTGCCTTCGCCAATGTCTACTTTATGATGCTTGTGAAGCCAATCAATGCATGAAGAGAAATGAGAACCAAACATAGGGAGATGTGTGGAAAATCAACTTGGATTTTTCTTCTACTTCTGTTCTGGGGTGACAGGTGCAGAAATCTACCAGGATGACCTGAGGAAGACAAACCACCTTGGAAGCCCCAAAGGCAATGGTTGCTGGAGCCAGCTCATGCCAGCCTGTGAGAATCAATTGTCAGCATCTCTTTATACCACTGTGACAAAAGATGGCAAGTTGGTAGCTTGAAACTGGCCCTGATGGGAGTATGTACATCACAAAAACTGGCAAATGCTAGGAATCAGGACCCCCCTCCAAGGCTAATTACATTATCTACCGCCAGACCACTGCCTAAAGATAGGTTCCTTATGTTAGAGTGAAAAAAGCCCTGGTGCTCAAGACAGAGAATAAAGTGAGATCCTTGATATGTGAAGGGTTGAAAAGAAAAAGGAATCCTTGTCCTAGGGACAGACACGTCCAGAAGGACCAAGGTTTCACAAGGGCCCAAGTGTTACACTTATTCTTTTTTTTTTTTTTTTTTGAGATGGGAGTCTGGCTCTGTCACCTGGGCTGGAGTGCAGTGGCTCAATCTCAGCTCACTGCAACTTCTGCCTCCTGGGCTCAAGCAATTCTCCTGCCTCAGCCTCCTGAGTAACTGGGATTACAGGTGCATGCCACCATGCCCGGCTAATGTTTGTATTTTTAGTAGAGATGGGGTTTCACCATGTTGGCCAGGCTGGTCTCAAACTCCTGACCTTAAGTGATCCTCCTGCCTTGGCCTCCCAAAGTGCTGGGATTACAGGCATGAGCCACCGTGCCAGCTGCTACACTCATTCTTAAGAACATTCCTAGAGTTGTGGGCCTGTGGGACTGAAAGAACCAGGTGCCAAAAGCCACACTACCTAGGAACTCAAAAGAAGGTGCCCTTAGTCAAGCCTAGCACAGGACAGGGATTAGCTGCCTTGGAGACTCCTCAAGGCCTGGATCAGCAGAGAATCAGCACCTTCTGTCTGATGGGTAGGACCAGCTATCAACAGGGCCTTCTGTGGCAGCAGGAAGCCATAGCAGGCTCTCCCTTCTAAGGCATGGATATGAGGCTCATCACCCCTCCAAATATCACGTTTTGGGCAGTAAAGTCTTTGGGGGTTATTGCAGAATTTGGGGAGAAGGGATGAGGAGTCCCAAGAGGAACTGATACATCTTCTGCAAATTTAGCATGTATGGGCTTGAGCCCATATTTTTAATTTAAGAATAAAAGAAGGGTTGCATTTCTATCTTCCATTTGTGAAGTAGTTCATACCAGCTTTACAAATATTACCCAAGGAAACGGCCAGTCCCCCACATATTCCCCCAGCTCCCTCATCAGCTGCTTAAATGCAGTGGCTGAGCAGAGAGCATGGGCGCCCTAGATCTGGCAGGGCTTTGGGACCCCCTGCATTTTAATCAGGGGACCTCCCAATGAGAACAGTGGTGGTCTCTAAGAGTAGAAGCTTTTCGGAGAGAGTCCTCAGGGAATCCAGCTTCCTACCACCCAGGGCTGCTCTAAGAAGCTGATCTCAACAGTGCATCTCTAAATTAAAGCCAGGTCTTTTTATTTGGAGAGCAATCAACCAGAACACAGACACTATTTTGGGAAACAATTAGAAAATAAAGATTACTTTTTCTTCCTCACCTTGTGCAAGTGAGGTCCAAGTGAGGGAGAAAATGCAGGGCTCAATTTACAAAAGGAATAACATCTGGCTAACATTTGCCATGCTGATTTCCTTTTTAATGGTCTTGTTGGACTTGAAGGCAACTAACATGTTTTATTGCTGATATTAAAAAGTAGGAAGAAGCTACGTGGCAAGTAGGAGGGATAGAAGTGATAGATAATGGTGGTAACGTTATCAGGATTAGCTCCAATAGTAATGATAATAATACTGGGTAGTAGGAACTGAGCCAAGTACTTCAAAAGTACTTGAAATTATCTCATTTAATCTCATAATCCTCAGGGCTACTGGGGATTATCTCATTTTATCCCCAGTAGCCCTGAGGATTATGATACCAATACTACTCACATCCCCATTTTTCAGATGAGTAACTAGGATTCAGAGAGGTTAAGAAACTTTTCTAGTTCAAGGGTAAGAAAACCACATCTGGTGGGCTCTGGTGCCTATAGTCTGTACCACTGGGCTGCCTGGCTCTGCCACACTGGCTCAGTGGCTCTCAGCCTTGGATGCTCATTAAGATTATCCAGGGAGCCTTGCCCAACACCAAGGCCTAGGTTCTGCCCTCCAGTAATTCTGCAGCCAAGGCAGGAAACCTTATCCTCATCAATAAGGCCACAACTGCTGTGCTGTGTGTAGGCCACCAACATCTCTGGTAGGGAAGCCCTTTGTCAGTGTTTATCAACAAAGAGGGTACTCTATTTTCCTCCTGGAGCCAGCATTTCTACCCTAAAATGGTCTGGGCCTTCCTATGTACCTTCCTCCAAGTTCCATCTTGAATTTCAAAATGCCTCAGTGAGGACCTGGGAGGACGGCTGGCAAGTACCTGACTGGATGGCTGTAAAGTTTCCATTTATTGAAGGCCTAGAAGGTATCACTGTGCAGGGTGACATGTGTTAATTCTAGTCTTCTGAAAAGCCCTTCGATGGGGTTATTTTTGTTCCTGATGAGGGATTTCAAGCTCAGAGAAGGTAAATGACTTTCCCAAGGCTAGACAGTTAGGAGGCAGAGCCAGGACTTGAATCCATCACTGATCTGACTCCCAGCTCAAGACTTCCAATTACATTATGTGGTTACCTAATTGTCAACCTAATAACTCAGCTCTATACTGGCAGAATACAAAATTATTTTAAAATATCCTCATCATGATCTATAAGGCAGAGAAAAATGGCTTCTCTGCAGAAGAAGGAAAATACTGGAACTTGGTATCTGCTGTTTGTTTAATTAGCTGATATGGACAGCATCATTAAAAACCACACTTGAGACATGCCAGTGAATAGACAGAAAACCGTAATCCCGCTTCCAAAATGAGGAGGAACGAACCATGGAGCTTCAGCACATTAAAGAATGGAGCCCCTGAGCACACTTGCTCTCTTAGCTACTACTCTGCTACTCGTGATAAAATCTCCACTGTTGCTACAGTCACTATATTGGAAAACTGCAAGGTGGAGAAGAGAACATTTTTCTCTCCTCTCCACGTGGCTCTCTGGAATATCAAAATGAAGGAAAGTGTTTTTTTTACAAAGCTGTAAGGAAAATTTAGAGTTTTTCCATCAGTTGGATCAGATGTTTCTGGCATAGATCTGAACTGACACTGCTGCTTCCAATAGCTCAGAGAATGGAGGATGCCCATTGCAGAGGCAGGGTCACAGATTCCAGACCCTTCTCTTAAAGGGCCTCAAAGATCCACAGTGTTCTTTCCAGCCCCGTGGAAGTCAGGGAAAAGGGGAGCAGAGTTAGCACCAGGAGGGAGGAGGGTGTCTGAAGCCCTAGCAGGTATGGGGCCATAGGCACAGTCACCACTGCAGGGATGTGGCTTCTTACCTCGGGCAGGAGCAGTTCACCCACTCTGAAGCCATGGCCAGTGGGGAGCCTCCCTTGCCAGTGAAAGACGCGATGTTGGGCAAGGTCACGGGCAAGTCCTCCAGGGGCACAGGTGTGGGGCCACAGGCTGGGCAGTGGACAATGGGGATTGGTGTGCCCCAGTACCGCTGCCGCGAAATCAGCCAGTCTTTCAGTTTATCACTTGTCACGTCTCCACCCACTCTCTTCTCCCGGGCTTTCTGAGTCAGAGCTAGAAAAGCATCCTGCCGGGTCATACCTGTGAACTGACAGGGAGAGAAAAGAGAGCTCACTCCTCTCTGCATAGCACGAGTCACCACCCCGATGCTGCCACCAGTCCTGCCATGTTTATGTGTGGCTCTCCCAAGGGACCAGTTCTGTGCAGAGCTGTATTCATGACTTTCATGAGCCCCAGGTGCTTCTGCCTTTGTAGGCTCCTTGCTCCTTCAGATAATATTAAGAACTATATTTTACAACTGCATCAATATAAAGAGAAATGTAACTTTTGACCCTAAAAGTTCATTTTTTTCTTCTGATTTTAAAAGAAATTAAAACTTTTGCAGAGGCCTCTAAAAGTATTGTGAGCCCGAGGCACTGTGTCTACTGTGTCTAATGTGTCTCGGTTGGCCCTGGTTCTGTGGCTTTCCTTATCACCAGAGCCCTGTGACACCTACAGAGATCATCAAATATCAGCTTTTAGCTGCCAGTAAAGAACTGCATGATAAGGATTTTTAATGACTACTCCCCTGTTGGGGGGAAAATATTCAGAAAATAAAAATTCAATATTATCCTAAAGCAGAAGGAATTCAGGCAAGCAGAGGAACATTCTGAGGCTTCGGCTTGAAGAACCAGATCACTCTTTTTATATTTAAATGCTCCCATTTTATAGACAGCAGGACAGACCACGAATAGTACAAAAGAGAAATTATCTTTTCACTTGGTGCTTTTCAGAGAGCCAAACTAATTATATGAATTGAGCCAGTGTGGCTTGGTAACAACCTGGATTGTGGGCACCCTCAAATTTGTTCAATGAAGACCCACTGGGCATCTGTATGTGCTGGGCTTGTGCTAGCCACTGGGGGCACAAAGATAAATATGATCTTCCCATGTCCTCAAGGAGCTTACAGTCAAGAGGCATAAAGAATAAGAAAATACAGCTATGTTGATCAAAAGTAGCCCTTTTCATGAACGGTCTGAAGTGTCTTTCTGCACTCCCACTATCACAGTCACAATGCAAATCATAAAAAGCTCTCCTGGAAGTCAGTCTTCTCCTAACATCACTGTCTTTCCATTCCAGAAGCTCATAGACGAAAGTGGCCTTTCCCTAGCCATTCTCCTTCTACTTATTGAAATAATTCTTTTACTCTAGATATTCAGCCTAGAGTCAGGAGAGGCTTCTACAGACCATCTGAAGCTGTGTGAAAGAAGCCAGGAAGCATAACTGATGCTCAGAGAACTGTACTAAAGAGTGGATGTTTCACTGGGAACTTCAGAAGCCTAATTTTGGCCACGAGTGTCCCCTTTCTTGAAAGGGTTAATTGGGGCTCCTTACAGACACTGTGACTTCGCTCTGCTCCACCCTCCAGGGAACCTGCTCAAACAAGGTCTAAAAAAAGGCTTAAGGGTCCATATCTTAGAGCATGACTCATGTCTGGGGATGCAATTTATGAAGTAAAGCCACAAACATGGGGTTAGAAACCATGCACTCCCTACAAAGGAGAAAATCTGACCATATTCCCTTATTTTATAGATATAAATATAGCCAGATAGTCGCAAACCAGAAAAACTTGGATCTTCAGGTCTCACTGAATCAAGATCAGCTAAGGTGGGACCTGTAGGCACCTCCCAGATGATTCAGAGCCATGGCCAGGGGTGGCATCGCTATGTTAAGTCAGTAGTTCCCAGGCTCTGCCGCACATCAGAATCAACTAGGGAGCTTCGAACACTGTTGATGTCTGATCCATGCCCTCCTTACCACCGCTAACCATTAAATCAGAGTATCTAGAGTGAGACCCAGGCATCAGTATTATTTTAAAACTTTCAGGTATTTCCAGTGTGCAGTTAAATTTAAGAGTGCTCTAAGCCAGCATTCTCAAACTTTTAATGTGCATACAAATCATATAGGGATCTTATTAGACTAGCGTGGGATCTAAGATCCCACATTTCTAACAAGTGATGCCAGTGCTGCTGGTCCAGAGACCAGACATTGAGTGGCAAGGTTCTAAGCCCTTGATTCTCAAAATGTGTTCCCTGGACCAGCAGCATTAGCAGCAGTATCTGGAAACTTGTTAGAAGTGCAAATTTTGGGGTCTCACCTGGGACTACTAAATCAGAATCCCTGGGGTGGGGGTGGGGGCCAGGCTGTGGTTTAACAAGGCCACCAGGGGATTCTGACGTGTGCTCAAACTTGAGAGTCACTGCTCCCACTACCTCCTCCCATCCCTCACCCTACCTCTTCCATCCTACTTTCCAGGTTAGTTCAACATAGAGGCTGGGCTCAAATCCTGCCAGATATACCATCTTTAAGTGCTGCTGTTTCATGCTTGCAAGAGATAACCCTGACCAAATAAAGATGACTCTGAACTTCCCTGTTCATTTCTATAAGTGAGTTACACTTTAGGCAGAAATAATGTCAGTAATCTGGAGAGAACAGATATCTCCTCTAGGAAGAAGAAACAATTTCAGTCACCTCTCCCAAGGAACCAGAGATTCCTTAGAAAAGATAATTTTTCTCAAGCAGAGATCCCCAACATAAAATTAGTTACTTTGATGCCATTCTATTCGAGGACTGAATTTGATTTACAATTGACAAACTTCCAGATCTTGAAGAATATTATTTTGTTTTCATAGAGATATGAGGCTACAGGGCTGTTAGGTATGGGGACGAGTGAAGCAACAGGTTGTAATTTGCACCTGAAGGAAAATGTCTATCAAAATCGCATCAAGGTGATCATTCTGGAAGTAAGTTCTTAGGCACCAACCTCAGCAGAGCTGCTCAGTCTCTCTGTGCCATCCGGCAAAGTTTCAATGACTTCAGAGTAGGCCAGGCCCAGGGTTTGGGCTAAGATGGTGTCCTCTGAGCTAGTACTGGGAATTCCTATTCAGAGGAGAAGAAAACAAAACATTGCCTTCACAAGTGCCCAAATCACAAAACAACTGACAGTACTGACACCCGGCTTTAGCTTCCTAAAGGAGACTATCTCTTTTAGTTACAGAAGTTTTAAAACCACATCACATTCGTTGGGAAAATGGAACATGGTCTTGGAGAAACCCACTGCCAAAACACAACTAGTTTACCATATTGGTATTACCTCTTTTAAGTCTTTTTCCTCTGCTTAGTTTTTGTTTTTGTTTTGAGACAGAGTCTTGCTCTGTTGCCCAGGTTAGACGGCAGTGGCACAATCTCGGCTCACTGCAACTTCCGCCTCCCGGGTTCAAGAGATTCTCATGTCTCAGCCTCCCGAGTAGCTGGAATTATAGGCGTGTGCTACCATGCCTGGCTAATTTTTGTATTTTTAGTACAAAAGGGGTTTTGCCACGTTGACCAGGCTGGTCTCGAACTCCTGACCTCAAGTGATCGCCCACCTTGCCCTCCCAAAGTGCTGGGATTACAGGTGTGAGCCACTGTGTCCAGCCTATTTTTTTAAATAGTTACAATCCTAATATACACATTTTTGAGTGCTTTTTTTTTTTGCCACTGAAAATCATAAGCATTTGTGGAAGCCTCTTCCTTGAATTCCGTCAGTGGCAGAGGGCAGTGGGTTTCTCTCGAGAAGCAGGGCCGACTTCTCCAGCATTTCCCAGCAATCCTAGGAAAATCCACTCAGTCAGGAAGTCAAAAGCTGGTAACTATGTTTTGTTCCCAAAGGCAATAGTACATTCTAAGTAGACATTTATTCTTCAACCCACATATGTCCTTGAGAAGTTGAGCATTAATAAATCGTTCACCCAGAGGGGCCAAGGCCTGCTGTTTTGGCTTCGGGTATTCATAAAAACGGGTTTGTTTTTTTTTTTTTTCTTCCCAGCTTTTGGTTCTGTAAGGGCAGGATTTCTGAACCTTGGTACTACTGACATTGTGGACTTTGTTGCGGGGGCTGTCTTGTGCATTACAGGATGTTGAACTGTACCACTAGCACTCCCTGAGTTGTGACAAACAAAAATGTCTCCTGGTGGCAAAATCTCCTCTGGTTGAGAACCTCTGCTATAGGGGCAACCGTCAAAGCAGGTGACATACTCATGGATACAACACATTGTGTGAAAACTGAGAGAGATAAAGCTAAGGGTATTGCACAAGGTGCTTAAATCAGATCGGAACAACGCCCTAAAACAGTGGTCGAATGTTTGGGAGACATGTTCTAAAGCTCCCAAATATGATGAAAAGCTCTGTGACATGATGAAAAGTTCTGTAGTGTTCTAGCTGAGATTATAGACAAAATGCATCTAATGCAGTGAATAAATGTTGAGTGGACTTGAAGGATGAGGACAAATGGCAAGCAATAAATATTACCAAAAGCTGTTCATATTCCAGAAGGGAAAATAGTCATTTACTACATTCTAAAATGGAATTTGGAAGAACTAGGAGTACTGTTTAAAAGGAGACACTGTAACCACAAAATGTATTTGGCCGTATAAAGAATGCCTCAGGCCATGGCGGTAGTCATGTTGCGCTCAGTTGAATGTGAACTATTTCTAACAGTGCAGGTGGGAGGCAAAAACATCACTTTATCTCCTGTTTATTTCTGCTCTTGTTCTTCTTGGAGGGCAAAAAGCAAACATTTGGAAAAAGCTAATTATGAAACTATGGGACATCAAGACAACAGGAGAGACAGTTTTCCATATGCACCTAAAAAAATCCAATTTTTTTCCTTCAAAACTCTCAATATTGTGTCAGTAATCTGATTCAAAATATCAAACAAACAAACAAACAAAAAACTCCCCCAAAAGCCACATCAATAAAAACTGCCTTTATGTTTATCCCAGCTGGTTATATTAATACATTTTACTGATTGTAAAATGCATAAAAGTAACAGAAGGAATTATTTCTTTAAACAACACACTTTCTAGGTTTAAATGGTTAGAAGAGAGTAACACGAATTTTCTGCTTTGACATTTCTTCAAACAACTTCATCAAAAACTGATCTGAGCGTTATGAGGGGAAAAAATGTGAATTTAAGAAGAAATGCTATTTCTGTGTGCTAGGAAATAGTGTGGAAATAACTTTCTCTGCAAGGTTTCGGGACTCTGGGGACTGGCTGGAACCTACAGTAGGAATGTTGGTAATGAAAAATGCACAGGTCTGTCCTAAAGGAGGCAGATTTTGGACAAAGCTGTCTTTAGGTTCCCTTCTCTTTGTTCATTCTCAGACTTCCTGTTACATGACGATAGTTTAGAACGCTCACGAATGAGTAAGGCTGCCAAGGACATCCAATTTACAGTTCTAAATATGCCTTCAATTTTACTGCTGTTTCACAATCCTTTTCTTGAATAGCTCAAGTTCACCTCCTCCACAAAGCCTTCACCAAAACCCAGCCCACATCGATCATTTGTGCTTCATTTGAACCCCCGTCCCAGCAGTTGCTGTTGGTTCTATGAGTTTTCTTTTCTTTCTTTTTTTTTTAAAGCTGGTAGTATACCTGGGATGGTTCTATGAGTCTTGAAACTGAATTTTCATCTGAGCTGCACTGTTCCTCGTATCATATGTACAAGTCTTAACAACAAACTCTACTGGCAAGATTTGTAGGTCAGATATTTCTAGTTATTCTCAGTAGCAACTAGTAAAGTGCAATATATCTAGTTTATTTTCAAAATGTAGTTCTGAAACAAGGGATGATTAAATGAAGGGCTATTCATTTTTATGAGGAAACAAATCAGACCATGGAATCAACAGTCAGCTCTTCCAGATGACAGCAACAGGGGAGTATTTTGATCATAAATCTGCAAAATATACTGTTGTGGTTACATTTTAATAGCTGCTTACCTATTTTTGAATCCAGAGAGCCTTCCAAGTCAGCTTTGGCCAAAATAACGACAGGGACCTCCTGCTGGGTGAGCATGTTCACAGCCATCACGGGCGTGAGGCAATCTGAAAATGAGAGCAAATAACTGTGGATGCCACTCAACTGAGACACCAACATCATCTGAATCTCGGAGGAAATAAGTGAGAAAAATAAGCACTAGGAACTTCTGTGCTTTGTGCTAATTGTTAAAGAAGTTGTCCTTTGTAGATAATTCACACCAGTGAATAATCGAAAGATTAAATACGCAATGAGAAAATGTTCTTCCATGCTCATGAAAAGTGAAAAAGCATTTTTGCTTTCCAGATGGTAGAGTAATGACATTCCCATCACTGTCTTTTCCTTTTGAAAAATACCTCAAATATACAGGAGAAACACAAAGTCTATCTATAGTGAAACTAGGGACATCAGAAATTCCAAACCATCATAACACTTGAAGAGGGAAGTGGAGAGAGAGTAGAAAATGAACAGAAAGGAGGGAAGAGATTTCCAGACATCCTAAGACAAAAGAGTTCCTACCCACTTACCTTTTTCTTAGGAGATACTGGAGAATGTGTTCCAGCAAAATGAAGGGGCAAATCAAGGAAGGGACAGACATAGGATCCAGGAAACAAGGGATCCAGCAAAGAAAAAAGTATGAGGACACTCAAAGAACAAAGACAGAGGGAAGTTCTAAGAGACCAGGTTGCAGCAGAGGCCTGGAGAATGACCAGGTCATATCTGAGCAGTACACAGTGACCTGGGAAGCACCTTTGGGAAAATAAGGAAATTGATAGATTACCTGGCAGGTTGGAATGTACAGAAAACTGCACTAGAGAAGTTTCAAAGAAATATGGGGGGTGTACAGGAAGACTTAGCTAGAAATTCAAAGAATACAAAGTAAATGAAAAAAAAAAATGAAGACATTATGAACTTTAGGAAAAATAAAAAGTTACATAAAAAGGAAAATGTATTTGGCTCAGTTGTGAACAATATTTATGTGGCCCTAATAAAACACTTAATTTGGATTTACTGTAACATTGTATTATTGTATTATGTTACAACACAATAATTGTATTACAGTGTATTATTCTAATATTGTATTGTGTTATTTAAAATAACACCTTATTTTACAATTTTTCATATATATATATATGTATTTTTCTTTTTTTGTAGAGATAGGGGTCTTGCTATGTTGCCCAGGCTGGTCTAAAATTCCTGGTCTCAAGTGATCCTCCCACCTCAGACTCCCAAAGCGCTGGGATTACAGGCAGGAGCCACTACACCCAGCTAACACTGTATCATCTTAAATGAAGTGTATTACGACTACTATAACAGGAGATAAGCCATATGTGCATATATGTGAATTTTTAGAGAGTTGGAAGCATAATGACCTAAGTCAAGTCCCAACGGAAGAAGAGATGAGAGATGGTAGACAATTAGTGAGTTCACTTGACTTAATTTACAATATAAGCAATTAACAGTCATAACTTATGAATTCTTACTATTTATAATACTTGCCATGTTTTAAGACTTCATGTAATTATCTACTTTGCAAATCCTGAAATTAAAATAAGCCTAAGAATTAGATCTATATTTAATTATTTTTAAGATATTTATTTATTTAGAAATAGGGTCTCACCCTGATCTTCCCACCTCACCTTCCTGAGTAGCTGGAACCGCAGGTGTACACCACCAAACCCAGCTATTTTTTTTTTTTTTTGTAGAGCCAGAATCTCCCTATGTGCCCAGGCTGGTCTCAAACAACTGGGCTCACGCAATCTTACCATTTTGGCCTCCCAAAGTGCTGGAATTACAGGTGAGAACCACTGTGCCTAGCCAGGGTCTATATTTCAATGAGTAATGACAGACTATAGGCATCTAAGTCAGCCCTTATCTTTCATCACCTTGGTGTCAGGAAGCACAGAATGAGATATGGTAGGGTAACAGTGAAATGCAAACCCCACGGGTCTCCAGCCAGCACCCATGGTACAGATGTCTTAGCTGGGAGACACCTGTTGCTGGAGCTGGCTGAGTGCAGACTCACTTCTCAAAGTAGAGACCCGTATTTCTGATTCTACACTATCTTTTCTTTTCTTTTTTTTTTTTTTTTTGAGACAGGGTCCCACTCTGTCACCCACGTTAGAGTACGATGGTGTGATCTCAGCTCACTGCAACCTCTGCCTCCCAGGTTCAAGCAATTCTGGTTCAAGCAATGCCTCAGCCACCCAAGTAGCTGGGATTACAGGCGCATGCTACCACACCCGACTAATTTTTGTATTTGTAGTAGAGATGGGGTTTCACCATGTTGGCCAGGCTGGTCTCGAACTCCTGACCTCAGATGATCTGCCTGTCTCTGCCTCCCAAAGTGCTGAGATTACAGACATGAGCCATCGCACCCGGCCTCCACACTATCTTTTCTCAAAGAAGAAATGTGTATTTTCAAATTTTGCAATTATATGATGTTATCAGGAGGCTGGGAGGTGAGGGGTGGTAGAATAAAAGTCATTAGGTAACATCTAGAACTGGTGAATCAAAAGACAGCAGTATAAGCATATACGGCATATGGACAGGCATACAGACAGGGACGTCAATGCCAGAATAACAGTGGGTGGCACAGACTACCAGTTGACCCCTGTACCTGCCTTCTCTTCTGACTCAGCAATACAATGTTGAGTTGGACACATGGCTATTGTGTTTAGCTAATAGAAGCACCGTTCAGCCTCCCTTGCAGCTAGGTGTGGCCATGGAGGATATGCAGAAGCAACTGTTAGATCACGGCCTCAAAGGGAAGGAGCATGCCCTTCTCCCCACCCTTCCCTACTTCTTACTTCACTGGAATGCAGATCAAGTGTAGAGCAACTTAGAAACACAGAGAAGGACAAAACTCTAGAAGGGCAGAGCAGGAAGACAAGACAGAGGATCACTGCCCTAACCACCTCACAAAGTAGACTTATCACACATGCTCAAGAGTTTCCTGTGGGTAGAATAAACTGCTGTTTATCTAAGCCTCTGTCATAGCCACCAAACTTATATTCTAAGTAACATATACCTAAAATAAAAGTGTTTGGGTAAGGAGGCTACTTTTATTGTTCTTGTTATTGTTAGTACTCTTTAACTTTTCATACAATATACGTGTATCACTTGGACTTTAAAAAACGAATTGGTTTTTAAAAAGAGTGATCTTGAAGTATTATCATTTTATATCTGATAAGTTACCAAAATGTTTTAGCAAGGTGACACTAATGTTTGTGAAGTTGCTGTGAAATGCATACATCATTGGATATGGCACTATAAATTGATATAGCCCTTTCAGAAACCATGTAGAAATAGAAATAGAAATTAGAAAAATAGAAAAATGTTTGAACCTCTGGCCAAAAAAACCTCACACTTGGAAATATCTCCTAAGGAAAATTCTACAAAGCAAAGAGCCATGTGGACATAAATGGTCACAGCAGTTATCTCCATAATAGCCCCAAACATGAAAAAAGCCCAGTGTTCAACATGATGGGAAAGACTTAGGATAGTAAGGTACATTGAGTTGATAGGACATTATGTATGGATTAAAAAACAATTGTGAAGCCTGCATAAAAACACAGAAATGTTTCCTGATAGCATATTAAGTGAAGACCAGAAAACAAAGAGGCAGAAGCAGCCTGATTTTTAAGATAATGTGGGAACATGAGTTAAAAAGTAACATGACCACGTGCAAAAGAATGAAGTTGGACCCTTACTTCATGCCATATATAAAAATTAACTCCAAATGGATTAAAGATCTAATTGTAAGATCTAAAACTATAAAACTCTTAGAAAGTAAAATACATATAAATCTTTGTGGACTTTTATTAGGCAATGGCATTTTAGATATAAGACCAAAAGCAACAAAAGAAAAAATAGATAAACTGAATTTCATCAAAATGAAAAACTTGTGCTTCAAAGGGCACCATGAAGACAAACTCTCAGAAGTGGAGAACAACTTAGTAAATTACATATCTGATAAGGGACTAGTATCTAGAATATATAAAAATGGCTAAAATAATAAAAAGACAAACTAAAATGAAAAATGAAAATGAATTTTTTAAAAGGGGCAAGAGAACTGAATAGACATTTCCCCAAAGAAGACATATAAATGGCCAATAAACACATGAAAAGATGCTTGACAATGTTAGCCATCAGGGAAATGCAAATTAAAACTACACTGAGATACCACATCATATCCACAAGGATGACCACAGTCAAAATGATCACAAACAATAAGAAGAGCTGGGAATGATGTGGAGAAACTGGAACTCTCATACACTGTTGGTGGGAATGTAAAATGGTGAAGCTGCTTTGGAAAATAGTCTGGCAGTTCCTTAAACTTCATGGCCCAGCAATTCTACCCCTAGGTATACTGCCAAAGAAATAAAAACACACATCCACACACAAATCTTTATTAATGTTCATAGAATTCATAATATTAATAGCAAAAAAGTAGAAATAACCCAAATGCCTGTCAATTAATAAAATGGATAAATAAAATGTGGCCTAGCCATACAATGAAGTATTACTTGGAAATAAAAAGGAAAGAAAACATTATGCTAAGCGAAAGGAGCCAGACAATAAGATGACAAATACTATATTTGATTCCATTTACATGAAATGTCCAGAATAGGCAGATCTTTGGAGACAGATGGTAGATTAGTGATTGCCTAGGGCTGGAGATTAGGCAAGAATTGGGGAGGGATGACTGCCAGAGGGTCTGAGATTTCTAGGATGATGAAAATGTTCTAAAATCGACAGTGGGGATGGTTGTATAAATTTGTGACTATATTAAAAACCATGGAATTCTATATATTAAGTAGGTTATTATATGGTATGCTCAGTTGTTACAAAAGAAAGTAACACGAAAAAATGTAGTGTACGGCTTGAAAGAGTTGAACTGCTTTTTATTACACAGAAAAGTTATATTATACCAGTTTTTCAGGTAGGACAAAAATTGGTCTTTGAACTTAAATATTAGCAGATTTGCAATGAATGCATGGTAGCAGCTCACATGCTATACCTGGTCAAAATCTATTTCCTAGAAACAACATAATTAAAATCAAAGTTCCTGAATAGGTCTCTAGTGTTCTCCACATTTCTCGTGTTTCCTTTGTAATTACTAACGTGTTCAGCAATCACTCCTGTGCTAGTGATGTGATGCAGGAATCCTGAAATCTGAAGAAACTGAAGCATTTCACAAAGTAGTTAGATAACAGCAAAAACACTTTAGTAATTACAAAGAAAACATTAGACAAAAAGGTATCTGTCCTTCGCTCTCAGGGCACCCACTGCAAAGAAGGCAGTCTCTCCCACCCTCTGGAAAAACAGACAAGTGACTTTTATTTGGTGTTCACCAAGGCAGCAGTCCATATAACTAGTTCCTAGGCATACTTCATGGAAACAGGACTCCGTGGTCAACTGGGTGTGACAAGTGTTGCCTATGACTTCCTCTCTCAGACAGTTGCAGTGCACATTAGCACAGCAAAGATTCTGAGAAGTCCAAAGCAAAGATACCTGTTTATTTTTGTTTATTCCAGATTTTTTGAGCACACAAGCTTTTCCCTTCACATAATATCAAAGAATTCTACTTGAAACAGTTTGATGGAAAACCAAACCATTACCCCAGAATTACAGATCTGCTCTCACCCTTTGTCCTCACCTCATACCGACGCTATGGAGACAAGAGCAAAACAACAGTGAGCAATTAATTATTATTTAATGTCCTGGGGCTTCCAGGGAGGCTCTTGCTCTCTAATGTGCCTATAATGTGTCAATAACAACACAGTTCCAAGTTGTCCTTTAGAGAGACCTCATCTGCCCTTTCAGCAAAAAATATATTGTGTAGATAGTTGGTGACTCAGAGCTGAAATGTGTGGTTCCAAAGCCCCAGGGTTTGAATATTTTAATATTAGGAAAGTAAGAAAAGATTTCAGGAAAAGACAGAACAGCTTCTAGAACTCTGATGATATTTCCCCCATTGATGCCTTTTATGGTTTCTAGTTCCTATCAAGTCAGAGCTTACATAACATGACTTAAGTCAGATTTGGTCAGCTGAGAAAAGGAGGCGACGTCAATGATTATGGAAATAAACTAAATTTCAAGAGCTCTAGGGGAGCACCTTGCTTTTTTTCCTCTCTTAAAGGAATCTGTGCCAAATTAAGGATGCTAAGTAAAAACAGTTCATTTAGCCAATAACATCGGCAACCCAGTTGGCCAGGCTAGAAATCAAGGAATCATCTGGGGATCCTCCACCCTCGCAGCTTTCCACAGACCTCTCAGATGGGTTCCCTCCCTCCATCCTGACCCCTGCTGTTCTGGAGGCCTCACCATCTCTTTCCACAATTAATGGGGTCAGCCGGCCTGCCACTCTAGCATCGCCCTGGCCACATGGGTCACTCTCCTCCACAGGGCCCCTCAGGGCTCCTTCTCTACCCACAAGGTCCTCCAAGACCACCTTGGCTGGCAGCCCCATTACGTGCTCTGCCAAGAAGGCTAAACTTACAAAGCTTATGAGACCTTCCTTAAGTCACATGGATGGATCTAGGACGAGAATCTTGGTCATCTTGGGCCAAATCAGGAGCTGATATGTAGAAATAAACTTAGCAACAACAGGAGCTCATGTTTGAGAATTGAAACTCCTGCAAATGATAAATTTAGTCACAACTGTGCACTTCCATGACACTCAGTGGTCACTGCTTTAACACAAATCATCCTTAAAACCTGACATTCGATGGAAAAAATGAGGTGGTCAGCAATGGTAAATGACAGCAGTGATACAACATCCTGGTTTAAAATGTAACCCCAAAAGCCAGAAGAGGCATAAATCATACATTCCTAGGGTAATCTGAATTCACCTTTTGGTGAATTACACTCAATACACTGTACTGGCCTTCTGTGACTATGATGTCAAAATCCAGGGACTTGATGTGCAAATTAATCCAGAGATTTTGAATACATTGATATCTGCAAAAAGAATATTTCTACTCTGAAGATTAGAACTGGAAAATTTTATTGGCAAATATAATGTTCCATTTGGAATAATTTTAGAGATTATTAAAAAGAGGGGAGAAAATAATGAGTCCTTCAAATGGAACATTACACTTGGCACTAAATTTGCCAAAATGAAATGACTAGGCCAGGTCAGGTGTGTCGATATCCATGTGGTCATGAAAACAGTGCTGTCTGCATGTACAAAAAAATTTCTCAATTTCCTACATACGAAAATGTTTTGAAGGTATACAGTGCCTTTCATCTCAGGAACTCCATCCTCCATAATTTGTTAGCTCCTTAACAAATTATAGCTCCCCTATTAATATTCTCTTATTTTCATTTGTGTCCCCAAATTAGCCATAAGAGAAAATGTGAGGGCTAGAGATGTTTCCACATTTTAGTTCTTCAATTTTAGATATTATTCAGCCACCATAGCCCTCAAGGAATATCAAATTGCTCATGAAGAGTAAAAACTATGAGATTTCCCTTTAAACTAAACAGTTGAAAAGTATCCAGTTTTTCTTTTGAGCAAGTAGAGAAAATAAACCTGAGAGAGATAGCTATATTGGGCTTTATAAGCACACAAAGAAATTTTAACTCAAAAGACTCTTTTCTCTATTTCAATGCATATCACAAAGAGGTGAAACTGAGGGGTGACATCTGCCTTGTGTGGGGTGAGTGGCATAAGCATCTGGCTGTCCTCTGTTCTGCCTCCCAGGGGCATCCAGTTAAGACTGAAATGTCTCATCTATGCCCCACCAAGAGTGCACGCAGCAGGCTCTTTAGAAAGTGCTCACTGATTTGAATCCGGCTTTAATGGTCTAAGTAAACAATTAAAATTTTAAGCAGAGAGAAATTGGGATGACATTGTCGATCTCTCCAGCCTAGTATTAGGCAGTGTTTCATTCCGGTCATTTCAAAGATGGCAACTTAATATCATCATCCAAAACATTTTTTTAGTCAAATGCTATTTCAGACCCCAATAATTCAGATTGTATACTTTGGGTTGAAGTTTATAGTTCATGAAAGAGAATAGGGATGAGATATTTGTGGAAATATTTAAAGTACTTCAGAGACTTACTTCTACCTTAGAATGGACTTCTTTTCACCTACCCAGGCTTCATATCCCTTTCTCTGGTAAGAGCCCTCAAGTTTGTTTTGGAGAGCTCCCCCTCCCTCCCTGGGGACAATCTTTGTGGTCTACCAAGGAAGGTGCCTGGCCTCCCTTTGCCAAGAAAGAGGCTGGGGGCCCCCGTTACACCAGTCAAACACTTTTCCCTGCGAGAGCAGTCTTGAACCAAGTGCTTCAGGCACTGAAGGTGGGGTTAGAGCAGAATTACTGACAGTGGCATTCAGGGGACTGTCTGTGAGTTCCTGCTCCCCAAACTCTCAGGGCTGCACTCTCCCAGTCTTCTTTCGGACTGGCTCTTCAGCTGTCCCTCTAGCAACGGTCTTCCCCACAGCCTTCCAATGTGTTCCCCTTTCCTCTGGGTTAGTCAGAGATGGATTCTGTTGCTTGCAACCACAGAATCTTCAAATCTTCAGGGACCAAGTACAACTTGATATGCCGGTTCTAAGTCAGCTTGATAAAGCAGGTATGTTAAAAATCTGTATGGAGCAAGACGCTGCTCAGATGACCACATGAATTCTTTAAAACAATAAAATTAAGTTGGAAAAGTTTGCTCTCATTCTTACTGGCTTCCCTCTGGTCTCTGACAGTGTAGCTTTATTTGATGGTGAAATTATAAATTAGGAGAAGATTCTATTCCTAATAGAATAGATTCCTATATCTTTTCCTAATTTATAACTAGGAGAAAAGAACTTTAGATTATATTGAAAGGGAGAGAGCTGCGCTTTCAATCAGAAGCTCAAGACACAGACAAACTAGTAACTCATGGAGAAACCAGGGGTAATAAAAAGATTTTCAGAGCTCTTTTTTATCCTCATGTTTCAAAATAAAAACAAAAAGTAAGGCTAAGGCAAAGAACAACCCATGCAAGATGATATACAGGAAAGGACCTTGAACTCTGGGAGGAGCCGTCCAAATGTAAGGTAGCAATCCTACCACCTGAGCTGTAACTTGCCAACTCACCTTTGCCAGGGACAAGGGCCATCCTCAAGGCTTCCTTCAGAGAGCTGTGCCCGTGTAGGAGTCTGTGGCTGGGCGAGATGGCCACATGGGAGGTGCCATAAATGGCTTCAGGGGTGGCCGTATAGGCAGTCAGCTTTTCTCCTGTGGCTTGACCATGAACCTGGTGGTAGGAAAGAAGAGTGATGTCATTTCTCAGTCCTCCCTTTGGGCTGTGTTGCTCCCTAACTGTATCCCCTTCCCCTTCCCTCCTCATTCCCCAACAGTGACCACAGCTCTGACCACTGGGCCAGGGGTGTGGGGATTAAGATGGTGCCTGGCAGAAGCTGAGAAGAGGATCATAGTTCCTTTTTCAGAAACACCTCCTACCACTTGCCCCACACCGGGCATGCAGGCATTCCCAAGTTGAAGGTGGTTCAAGAATGCTTAGAAAGACATGTTCCTGGCTTTTCTGGCTCCTTTGTTCACAAATCAAAAATAACTATTAGTGTTATATTGTTTGTGTTCTGAGAAAGAAGCTGTATTTTTCTTCAAGGATATAAGGGTAGAGTAAAAAAAAAAAAAAAAAAAAAAAATAGGCATCTACTTTTCTAACAAGAAAAACAGGTGCCAAGGTTATTACTGTTTTGAAGAGAGAAAGGATGGCCTGAGCTGAGTTCATGACTATGAGTCCCAAGAGCTGGTTAAAATGCCTTCTAAGAGGCACACATTAGCCATCTACTGAGTGCCAATTAATATGACAGACATGGAGGACACAGAATGGACAGGTGCTGCTTCCTTCATTCATTTATTCAAACACATTGACAGAGTGCCAATGATGAGCTAAAAGACAGTCTACCACATGGCCTAAGTGCCAATTAGGTGTCACCTATGGAGTCAGAACTGGGGCACAGAGGCATAGATGTGGCCTACCCTGTAGGACTGAGATGCTTCCTTCCTGAGACACTATGTTGCCCCATCTCATTTTCAGGTGGGTCTAGGGATGGAGATAACAACATGTTCATAGTAAAATGTTGGGCAAAGAAGAAAGTGTAGAAGATACTCCACACGTAGTAGCCGGCAGGCCCAGAGACCCACACCAAACGCTAGTTAAGAAGCAAAGGTCTTCGACGTGAGGACCAGACTCAGGCTAATGCAAAGGCCCTGAAAGAGATGGCCTTGCACATTTAAACAAAAGTCACGGCAGGACTGAATTTCAGAACTCTCGCCACCTTCTTGGGAAAGCAGTAAGAGGAAAAGCTCAGTCCAGGATTTGTTATTGAAATGTTTCCAAAGTACACACTCCCTTATGGGAGGCTTTCCATGTTTGCAGTCGGAGTACGTTGGATCACTTTTGTGAGGAGGCTGCACAGGGAATTATGAGCTCAGTGGCAAGCGGCAGGTGCTTGCAGACACCAGGTATGGCTGTCAGCATGCAAGAGTCTAGGAAGGAAGGCCAATGTCGTCTCAGCTGCTGCTTCCTCCTCCTAAAGGTTTTTGACTGGGACAAAGGTGAGGGCAGGTTTGGCGCTAAATGAACAGAGCAGAAACTCTTGATGACAGAAGGAGAAATCAGAAGGATAAAAAAAAGAACACCCAGGTAAAAAATAGCAATAGAACAACTCTCTTGTCATGAGAGACAAAGAGAGAAGTTTTAGGGGCCCCTTCCAGAACAGGTGGGCCCTATATTGTGACCTTTCAGCAGTGTTTCCACAGCAGTTTCAAACACAATCCCTAAGCTCTAAGTCCATCTAATTTTGAAATGGTGCTACAGTTAGCTTCTGCTTCCTTGGCTTTTAATCTGCTTTGTGACATGATCCCCTTTGAGACTACAATGAGAGTAATGGACCCATTGCTCAGGAAAATGCTCACACAAACACTTTGTACATAAAATTTCAGGGAGTTCATGGACCCCTGAAGACCTTCTGTGTCTGTGCTGTCCAATATGGTAGCCAGTAGCAATATGTGGCTATGAATCACAGCACTTGAAATATGGCTAGTATGTATTATAAATGTAGAATACGGATTTCAAAGACGGTACTAAAATGTAAACTCTTTCTTTAATAAATCATTTTTTATTGAGCCCATTGTGAAATGGAATCATTTTGGTTATAATGGGTTAAATAAAATAGGTTATTAAAATTCATTTCACCTGTTCTTTGCACTTTTAAAAAATGTGGCTACTAGAAAATTTAAAATTGTGCATGTTTGGACTGTGCTGCTGGGGAGTCCCAAGTTGTGGTTTACTCAGTGAGTCCCAAATGTAGAGGAGATTTGTAAGCATGAATTGCTGGAGCTGCTATCACTTGATCACCTTTAATGTGAAGTCCAGGTGGCAGCCCACACAGTCCCCGATCCAGTGGGCTTGCATGCCTTTTATTCCATACCATTCTGGAAGGTCTGCCAACGCGTCCTGCATGGCCTGTGCAAAAGAAAAGAGAACAAAGAAGTAGAGGCACAAGGCTTATTTAAGAAGAAGCAAATGATTTGCAGCTTGTTAAGGCAGGAAAAGCAGGGACACTAAAGGAGATTCAGGATTTAGCTCTCTCCTTGTTCACTAAGTCAGGGGAAGCCAGGAAAGGTTAGAAACAGATGCATTCATTATGACTCAGTTCAGTGAGATGGGTTTGACCGATTTTGCTGTCCCAAGTGAGTCAAGGTTTCATAGAAAGAAGAAAATTCACAAAGGTCATAATTCACATCTTTGGCAAACGTGTTTACTACATTCTCTCCCATAGTCTAGGAACTAAAAAAATTAAGTTCGAGTTTATGAATTTTGAAACACTAAGTCATTCATGAGTGTTCCACAACTAAACAATATCATACATAGGACATTATAAAGTTTATCTTTGTATTTAAAAAATACTAATTTTATAAATATATAAGGGAAACATGAGATTAATTTGTATAAACATTTGCCATTAGAAAATTGATTTTTATCTTGTCTACTTTTAATCCTAAATTCCTTTAAAATGGAAGTCTTTATATAAATTATTCTCTATGGCCTCAAGCACATACCAGCCCTTATTTGATAATGAGATGTGTTCCTTCAACAGATGGATTTAAAAGCCAATCATATTTGTAATGTGGAGATCCCAATTTTAAATTCCTTTACATGACGGTTAATAGAGGCAATATAATGATGCTTTGTTTGGTGTTTTATAATTCATAAAGTGCTTTTCATATATCTCTTCCCACACTCTGGTATGGTAGCTCATTTTCAGAACAGGTTATGTGGCCCATGCAAGCTCACAGGAATTGATGAGCCAGGACTAGAACCTAGATTTACTAACAGTGTTCTTTCTGCTACAGCACAAAGATTCTTATGTCAATGTATGATAACAAAACAAAACAAAACAACAGGCCAGGTGAGGTGGCTCATGCCTGTAATATCAGCACTTTGGGAGGCTGAGGCGGGCAGATCACCTGAGGTCAGGTGTTCGAGACCAACCTGGCCAACATGGTGAAACCCCGTCTCTACTAAAAATACAAAAATTAGCCAGGTGTGGTGGTGCTTGCCTGTAGTCCCAAGTACTTGGGAGGCTGAGGCAAGAGAATTGCTTGAACCCAGGAGGCAGAGGTTGCAGTGAGCCAAGATTACACCACTGCACTCCAGCCTGGGTGACAGAGCGAGACTCTGTCTTTAAAAAAAAAAAAAAAAAAAAACACACACACACACACCCAAAGCATTTTCCATATTTGTCATCTATCTACGCAATCTATCGCTTTAAAATAATTCAATAGGCTATATACTTGTTTTATATGATCACCCATATTTCATTTTACAATAAAAATGTAAAGCAACAACAACAAAAACATAACTGCTAAGTTTGGTATTGTGTAGGCTGCAATCCTTAATCCCACAGTGCTCCTGATCTGAATTCAGAGAGTATGGCATAGGGAAATGTTGGCCTGTGATCTCTATGGCTCAACTGCAAACTCTGATTTTTCTTTATATTCCACACAGGCCCTGGCCCAAAGCCTAGAACTGTGCCTTATCTTGGGCAAATGCTCATTAAATTACCATTTAATTCCCTGTACTCAAGGGAGAGAATTAGAGAGCAGTACTACAGAAGCAGATCCCCAGGTATCTGAGAAGGGAAGTAGTAACCTTTGCAGAATAATTTGTAAGTACCAGGCACTTTTATGTATATTGCCTCATTTAATCTTCACATCAACAGCACAAGTCAAGTCCACATCCCAGATGAGGAAACAAGTCTCAGAACTTTCCCCTAAGTCACTCCGTAAGTATGGGATGGAGCTGTGGAAGCAACACTTGAAGCAAGATGTAGCTGACTCCCAAGTCCATATTCAGTCTGATACTCTGCTATGCAATTACTACTTTATAACAACAGTACTTACATTCAGCTTTCCCATATCTGTATTTCAGACAGTTTCAGCTTATCATACTCTAACTAAAAGGCATGTATTAGAGATCCATCTGCTTCTATTATCTTATTTATATATTTATTTTCTTCCTAGAAGGAAGACTCTGGACATAGGGCCATAGGGCTGACGTCATCAAAATCCCCTCTCTTTATAGATGAGGACACACAGGCCCAGAGAGCAATCTGCCCCATATCACTTAGCTAATTGGAGCCAGGCCTGAGACCACTGTACTCAGGTCTCTTGGTTTATTACTCAGCTTGAAAGGGGACAAACTTGCTACCACATCCCATTCCCTTCCCCACTGACACTTAGGAGTATAACCAGTCACAGGCTCAGCACAGTTTCACAACACTGTGGGGTGACCCAGAGGCACAGGATCAACTGGCTTAAATGCCACACCAGATTCAGAGGCTGGAGATGCTGGTACCAATGGCAGCAATTGCTTAACCAGACCATTTTGGGAAAAGATTGTGGCTGTGCCCTTGTTCTCCCCTAATTTCTGCCCGAGTTTGGATCTCCGGCTTTCTCATTCAACTGTGAGTAAACTGATTCTCTTCTAATCAATTCCTCTTTGGCTTAAGTTAACCAGAGTAACTTTATGTTGTTTGCAACCAAGTTTCCTAACTAACATCAAAGGATTATAAAAATTTCAATATTCTGACACATATATATCTATATTAGCTAATATAGTAATGCCTCGAAGTCACTATAGCAAAAGTAGATCTTGAATATGTTAATTATATACTAATACAACATGTTAATAAACAATCTTCTGATAAAATTAAGTACTCTAGAATGCTTTTCAATTTTTAGACAATTTAGGGGGTCTTAAATGTCAACAAGCATGCAAGTATATTATAAACTTTGAAAATGACCAATAGCTTTTCCTCTCCAAAGACCGATGAGGCTCCATTTAACTTCCAAGCAAACCCGTATGTGGTCTAATGGGATCTGATGTCTTTCCATCATATCAAATCCACATTACATGGTCTGAAAATTGGCTCTATCTCCCTGACTGGGTCCGATTCTGATAGCACTTTACATCCATTCCTTTACCAGCATTACTGAGCCACTAGTGTATCAGCCCTCTCATTGTGCTTTTTCTTCTAGATTGAATCGTCAAGGCTGGTACTAGCTTAAAATATTCAGATCTTGCTGAGGATGACAGATTCAAATAGGATGAAATGTGAATGCTTTCATATGCTAATTCTGGAACAATGCCTGCTTAAAACCTAACCAAATCTATGAATATTTTTAAAAACCAAAAGAAAATTTTAAAATTAACTAAATGAAATCAACATCTCGAACAACTCTGCAAGCTCTTTTAAGTCCCCACTGTATAATGAACACATGATTCCGGACTGTTTTCTGATTAACAGGGCTTCAGAAAGTACCTTGTCCAATACTGCTGATAACCTCTCCTTCAACCCTGGGCTGGCCCAGACCAGGGCTCCCCCAGAATAAGAATGATGTGAGTAGTTACAGTGCTACAGCTGTTTAAAGAGCTATTTTTGTTTGTTTGGGGTTTTTGCTGAGTTTATATCCTTCCCCTCTCCTTTTTTTTTTTTTTTTAAGTGTTGTAATCACAGTGATAGTAGATGGTATTCACTTCATTTCATGTCTTTACATCTGGCAGACAGGACTGGTATGTGTACCTCTTCCCTATACCGGCCAATCTTAATTTATAGAAATCCCACTGGCTCACAGAATCCAAAAACCTGGGAAAATAGCAGGTTTTTAGATTCTCTTTAAAAGTGCTATGAAACCCTTTTCAAATCAAATCTGAGGGAACCCAATATGTGAGAGTTGAATGAAATGCCCTTTCTCTCCTCTCATTCCTCAATTCCTCGCTATCGACTCCCAAGGCTTTGAAACACTTTGGAAATCATTAACTTATTTAACACCTCTCATTTAATAAATTTTAAAAATGGGGTTGAGAGGTCATGTGATTTCCCTAAACTCAGTCGGTCAGCAGCAGATCCAAGATAATGAATTATCCAGATCTTCTGATTATAAAGTTTCCTTGTGGTTGCTATTTGGCCTATATAGAAGTAATGTGGTTTGCAAAGGGGCCTTAAACCCGTTTGTGCTAGGATGTGTCTGAAAAGACTGCCACTGTCACTCTAGGGTACACCATCTGAACGAAGATGTTTGAAGAAATTGAAATAGAACTAGGCATTCATGAGTCAAGATGAGCCAGTGTTTAAGAACATGCACCAATAAAAGATGGGCTGAAGTAACATCCAATCAAAAAGGTTTTAGTAATACAAAATATAATCAGGAATAAGAGAGAGAAAGATTAAAACTAAAAAGCTGGGGATAAAAAGAGGATTAAACATAACATGGCTAATATGACTTTCTCTTCAAAGAAGCAGAAATAATGCTAGGAATAAATCCATACTTTCCAAGAGAGAAAGTTAAACTGAAGCATTAAGAACAAGATACGACACGACCACAAATGAGAATTCTAGAAAAAGTGGGTTGAAAACATGACACATTTTAGAAGACCCAGGTAAAAAAAAAAGTGCAAGCAAACTGAGAAGTACAGACCCTTTAAAACAAGTGGATGTATTAGCTACTAAGGGGAGGGTGGATAATCAAAAACCTTAAGAGCTGGACACAGATTTGACAGAATGGAAGACACAAGATTGAATGACAACATCTAATTAAAATGTACACTTTTTAAAAGCTTGACACTTAGCATACTTATAAATCAGTGTGATTTGATTTGCAATTATTTTTGAATTATGATTTATAAATATTTTTCTAAAACTTATTCTTGTTGCCAAAATTTCTTTATTCTTTTTTTGGGGTGGGGAAGGGGGGAATCATTTCAATGCAATCACTTTGAAGGCACAATATATATTTAAGTTCTAAAAAAGGAAAATCAATTCTGAAGGCAGCAAAAGGTTTAAAAATATAGATATTTCCTCTAGAATATTCTGGAGGAATGAGCTTTCTCTCACACTCTAGTCCCCTGACTAGACTCTGGCATGACGATTTATATATTAAAAAAACCCGGCCAGGCGTGGGGGCTCATGCCTGTAATCCCAGCACTTTGGGAGGCCAAGGCAGGCGGATCACGAGGTCAGGAGTTCGAGACCAGCCTGACCAACATGGTAAAACGCCGTCTCTAATAAAAATACAAAAATTAGCTGGGCATGGTGGCGGGCGCCTGTAATCCCAGCTGCTCAGGAGGCTGAGACAGAAGCATCGCTTGAACCCAGACAGCAGAGGTTGCAGTGAGCCGAGATAGCACCACTGTACTCCAGCCTGGGCGACAGTAAGACTCTGTCTCAAAAAAACAAAAAACAAAAACCAAAAAAACCCACTTGGCATGATGACTACCTTGTTTGACTTTAGAGAAGACATGACAAATACATAAATATAATAAAGCCTCCCTATGATAGCCCTGCGTCAACCTCTCATTGGAATGTGATATGTATTCCAAGCAAAATCCATTTGTTGTAGCATCACAATGCAAAACATTTATTTGCAAATACCATTGTACTATCCGAGAGTCTCAATTCCAATGAAAGTGCTGTTAACCCAGCAGGGAAATAATCCATTCCGAGCAAGGCATCCTGCTAATGATATATGACTTGCCAACAAGGTGTGGTTTTGTGGGATTTCAGGGCAAGAGGAAAAGAGGCACCACGCAGCCACACATAGAAGTGCACAGCCCAGAGCTATGGGAAAGTGAGGGACAAACCAAGTGCTATAGAATAGCTTCCAATAAAAGGACTCGTATACATGTAAATGGTGTCACTGGTGCTAGAAAAGAAGGATGTGCTTTCTAGGTATGCCCATCAGGGAATGCCCTGGGGACTGCATTACACAGCCTCATGTACATGCTCTGTGGAAAAGGATGCAGTAACGGGAACCAGGAAGTATGGCGGCAGCCAATTTGACTAATCTCTTCTTATCCATATATCCACTCAGGTTACACTGATCCATCTTTTCTTCCCCTCTCTGACCCACCTTTTCAGCAGCAGAACAATTCTAATTCCACTAACTTTGGAGAGAAGGGAACTACAGGTTCTGAAATGTCACCACCACAGTCCTAAGAATGCAGATGATGAAGGCCAAACTCTCCTAATGACAGAGCCACCTGTCAGATGAGATTGCTTCTGATTCTCAGAGCCACGTATGCCACCTCCCTGCCCCTGTGTCTACAAGATAAGAGAGAGGCTCCCACAGGAGAGGGAGGGAGTAGTCAAATAGCTACAACTTGAAAATTGTTCTCAGTCTAAGCTGTGGCATTAGACTATCCTTGCCTGAAAAGGTGGTCTCATTCCAGGAAAGAGGAGTCTTGACGGCAAGTCTGAAAGCTTTTATTGGTCTAATCATGAAAAACAAAATGGTAACAGCCATCCCAGGGGACATTCTATTCACTTGCCTTCAAGTTGGAAGCCTTGCAAATATAGACTGAATATTTGCAAGACCATAAGACCATCCCTTTCTAAGACACTCAGGTCTAAAGAAGATGTGTAAATAAATTATGATATAGCCCTGATATCATGCTGTTTTCTTTTATAATTATCAAAATGATAATCTTTTTTTTTTGAGACAGGGTCTCACTCTGTCACCCAGGCTGAAGTGGGTGATCTTGGCTCACTGCAGCCTCCACCTCCTGGGGTTCAAGTGATCCTCTCACCTCAGCCTCCTGAGTAGCTGGGACTATAGGCACATACTATAGGTGAACACCAGCACACGCAGTTAATTTTTGTATATTTTCTTTTATTCTCATACACTCCGGAGTACGTGTGCCAAACATAGCTGTCTTTATTTCACTGACAGGGAGGGACAGTGGAGTGTGGGCAAGAAGTCAGGGCTAAGGGAAATGAGATGATGGTAGAGAATTGACCTAATAAGAGACTAAAACAGATGTGACTAGGCACTCGGTGGGGACACTTGGGAGGTCAGCAGGAAGGCCCTGCATTCAAGGAGGGAAACCTGATGGCCTGTACTGTCTCTGTACCATTTAGAAACACCATTGGTTTCAGAATCCCAGAGCGAGGGCCCAGTCCTGTACCAACCCCTGGCAGACCTCTCCTGAAGGAAGTTCCCTCTCCGGCCTGCTGAGAGCCAGCTACTTGCCTCCTCCCAGCATCTCACCTAGGCCCCAAGCTGTTATTAAAGATTTTACTCCCTCTATTCAGGCAGCTTTTCACTTGCCTGGGAAGTACCAGGGAAAAGCCAACCTCAAGTTGTCTACTTTTCTGTGGCCTTTGCGCCATTCCCACCCCTGCCCAGTCCCATCCCTAGAAGGACTTCTGAGGGGCTGGCTCTCCCAGTAACAACTTCTACCTGGTCCCTGTGGCACTGGCCACTCTGGCCAGCAATCATGCTGAGAAGGGCTGAGAGCAAAGGATGGAGGATAGAAGAGAGTTCAACTTAGAATAGCTTAGGAGAGAAAAGATGTTGGAGAGGCAGGGAAAACAGAAAACAGAAGCAGGAGATATTATGTAAGAAGGAGCAGAATTTAACAATTAATTAGCTTTGTGAGACAGGGAGTCAAAACCAGATCCCTGGGACTGGGAGCAGAATCTACTGTAGCCAAGAGAAGAGACAGCCATGGCGTGGGGGAGAATCCTGACAGGGAGGCTGGGGGCTCTGAGGGTGTGGCTGAGCACTGGTCTGAGAACAGGGGTCAAGAGCCGGCATGGGCTCTGGCCTCCTACCCCACAGTATCTAATCTTTTTTAAAGTAAGGAGGGATAAGACCACCCTCAGCCCTGTCTGACCACGGAGGGGCATGGTGGGGATAAATGCAGTAAGAGCTTCGAAGCCATAGAGCTTTTAAGAGAAAGCCCGGCCGGGCGCGGTGGCTCAAGCCTGTAATCCCAGCACTTTGGGAGGCCGAGGCGGGCGGATCACAAGGTCAGGAGATCGAGACCATCCTGGCTAACACGGTGAAACCCCGTCTCTACTAAAAACACAAAAAACTAGCCGGGTGAGGTGGCGGGCGCCTGTAGTCCCAGCTACTCGGGAGGCTGAGGCAGGAGAATGGCGTAAACCCAGGAGGCGGAGCTTGCAGTGAGCCGAGATCGCGCCATTGCACTCCAGCCTGGGGGACAGAGCAAGACTCCGTCTCAAAAAAAAAAAAAAAAAAAAAAAGAAAGCCCTTGTCGTGGATAAACCCAAGCATCATCATCATCACCAAATCCCAGCCCTGGCCTGGTCCTCAGAGCCCTGCAGAGAAGCTGACAGTTTGCTAAACATTTCTCACTTGCTCCTCTCAGTTCTGTCATTTTGCCTCTTCTACCAACATCTAATTTGTGCCCCCCACTCCCATCCCACCCCCTTAGAAGGCACAGTATACACACACATGAGGAGGAAGTACTTTGAAGCACAAACAGGAGGAGACGCTTTCTTGAGGTCAGAGGGCAGAGTAGGGTCAAGTTACCAAACTTCTCTAACAATTCCTTTGCAAAGCTTCCAGAGCAACACAGGGGTGACAGGGGTGAAGGGGATTAAGGGGGCGATGTGACTGGAGAGGCACTTCCTGGTGCTACCTGTGACCCAGCCTCTGTTCTGGGGCTGAGACAGGATCTGAAGTTAGGAGCAGAAAGCCAGGCAAAAGGCCCAATTTCCAGGGGGCAGCCAAATGCTTCCACAAGCATCCCAGTGCCTTAGAGTTGGAACAAAGGTCCCCTAACAGTCTTTATTCCACAGTTCAGGTGACTCTTGGAGGCTGGACCCTGCCTCACTGCTTCTGTGAGGCTGTCTCTTCGCTCTAACGTCCTCCGCCACCTCCCCAAAGAACTCCTGGCACAAACTTCCCTTCTCTCCCCTTACCTCCTCTCTCCTCCAGCCTCATGTTTGCATGCTCTGCAGGGTAAAACAAGACCAGTGTGTTCTGGTAAAGGTACTTCTGCTTTACTCACAAGTTCATAGGTAAAATCAGGAGGACAGGAACAAAGAGGGCAGGGAAATGGGCGCTTATTGCCTCCAGCGCCCACCGATTTCATAATGGCTCACTGTTGCCCATCTGCTTCTCACCAGCAGAAATTCATCCCAGTTAGAAATACTCGATGAAGAAGGTTTCCTGCACATCTACAGGGCAATAAGATGCTCCCTTGCAGACATTCTGTGCTTCCCATCTTTCACCACTTCCTCAGTGATGCCTCCTTGGACTGCTGGGTAGATCTGGGGCTCCGCTTTCTCCTGCACTCTCCTGCAGGGGATGTGACGGCTCATGTCCACCACTGTCTGTGGCACTAGAGTCTAAGCTCCTTAAGAGCAGAGACCTCAGCTGCTCTGTCTGTATTCTTAGCACCCCACCTAGGGTCTGGCCAGGCACTCAATAACATCTCAGGAAAAAAAAATGAATGAATTCAGACCACGGAGAAGGAGGAGAGACTGCTGGTTTAACAGCTCAGCCGCTCAGATTTGAATCCCCATGCTGTTACTTATTACTAGTATAAGCCTCAGTCTGCTCATCAGTAAAATGAAGATAAGAGGAGTACCTACCCTCAAAAGATTAAAGTGAGGGTTCAGTAAGATGGTACAAAGAAAGGCCTGAGCCCTGATCTGAGATAATCAGGTAGGAAATGAGAGGCAAATGCAGACTTTGTTCGTATTACAGCAGTTGCCATATAACTCCTGAAAACCGGGAAAACATAACCACCAATTTGGTGTGGGGGTTGACTAAGCACCATGAGGGCATGGTTATGTCCATTTAACACCAACGAGGGGCGCGTGCATGATGCCCAGGGGCTGAGAGCCTGCACTGCAGCCAAGAGGGGCCAGCGGAGTCAGCAGGAGATATCAAAATCACAACTCTAATAGAGAAGTTCAAATGTGAGACCTTCTCTATTTGCCTCTCCTTCCAATTGTCACTCTGCGGTCAGGAACTGAGGCATTCCATCAGACTCTGAATCCCTTTTGCTTGCTGTATATAAGGCTCTAATCCATCCTCCTCCCCTTGCTCTCACCTCAGCAGTGCTGCCCACAAGACACCGCCCACACAGCTCTGCCAAGACTAATTCATGTTCTTCAGATACTCCTACTGCAAGTTTTCTTTTTCACAGAATGAGTGGCTGAAATCACTTTTAATGTTTCACAAAGCAAACAATCCTAGGAAGACTGGGTGGGGGGTAAGAGGAGAAAAATCAAATATAACACAGAACAGCCTGAATAAAGCATCTTTATATTACTGGGTTCTCTGTAGTTTTCACATCAGGCATTGTCTTTAAAATTAGGAAGTTAAGTGAATGAAAGGAGGGCTCCTTCACAGCCATGCTCCCAAGAAGACCACAGCCATACATCACAGAGGCAGCCTGCAGAGCTGCAAAACGAGATGCAAATACAAAGCTCTAAAGATAACTGTGCGGGCACAGCTCACTGCCTATCCCAGCACCCACTGCCCATCCTCTTCCCCCCTCCAGCTCAACTACAGAAGCTAAAAAGCCCAAGCCTGCTTTCCTAGTCTCCCTTGAAGCTGGGGGTGGCCAAAACACACCTGGGGCTAACAGGACATCAGTGGAATTCTACTGGGGATTTTTGAGAAAGTTTTTGTTTTCCAGATAAAAGGAACAGGTTTTGGCACTGCCCTTTCTGCTTCTTTTCTTTCTTTCTTTTTCTTTTTTTTTTTTGTAGAAATGGGGGTCTCGATATTGCCTAAGCTGGTCTTGAACTCCTAGGCTCAAGTGATCCTCCCACTTCAGCCTCCCAAAGTGCTGAGATTACAGGCATGAGCCACTGTGCCCAGCCCTTTTCTTTCTGTCTTAAATGGAGACGCAATGTCTGGAGCTGCAGCAACCATCTCTCCATAAGGTGACAGGAAGACAGGGCCAAGAGAACTACTGAGATGACAACTCAGAATCCTATCCCAGTTCAGTCTTGGCAGACTGTTATGTGGGTATAGTAATTTCCCATTTGTTTAAGCCACTGTATCTCAGGTTTCCAGTTGCTTGCAGCTGAAAGCATTACTAACTGATTCAACATCTCATCCTTATCTATACAGGAGGACTTCTTCACTAACTCAAGACGATTTTTATCATACCAGGTTTTAAAACAGATGTCCTACCTACCTCACTCAATCTTTGAAGTTTTGGACCTAATTTCCCAAATAATTTTCCAAATAATCCAAATAATAATTTCCCTATTATTTCCTATATCTACTCAAATATCTCCTGGCCATTTCAAACTTAAAAGGGTCAGGACTATGTCTCTTCCAGGACTCCCTATCCCAGTAAGCAGCTTAACCATTCATGTGCTATTCAAGCCAGGGTTTCCTCGATGTTACCATCTCCTACATACTGTCTTCCAATATATTACCAAGCTCTATGGATTTTGCCACCTGAGTATTTTTCTACCTACTTACTTATCTCTACTATTCTCACCCATGTCTAAATTTTGCATGCCTGGACCACTGCAATAGCCTTCTAACTGGTCTCTCTGCATCCATACTTGCCCTTCCTTCCACAGTGATCTTATAAAAACATAAATCTGACCATGCCATTCCCTTCCTTAGAATCCTTTAGTGGTTTCCTATGGTCCCCATGGTTAAAGTGCAAATTCCTCAAGACCTAAAGACCTTGCCTGATCTAGCCCCTAAACATCTCTCCAGCCCTATCTTGAGCCTTTTCTGCTTGGCTTTTTTAGTTTAAGCTACAGTGTCCTTTCAGTTTTTCAAACCCATCATAAACCTCTCTGTTTTAAGGCCATTACACATGCTGTTCACTACATAGATGTGTGAGGGGGGAGCTTCCCTCAAGTTTTATGTCTACATAACCCTTACTTATCCCTCTGTAGCCCAAAGAGTGGATTTTTCATTTCAGATATTAAACTTTCGTATTCTAGATTTCCAACTGGTTTTTTTTTTTTTTTAAAGTTTCTACTGTCGCCTGAGATTCCCCATCTGTTCATTCATTATGACCATGTTTTCCTTTAAGTCCCAGACAATTTATATGATAAATGTCTTTGGTTTTATTTACTAATTCCAACATCTGGGTCATCTCAGGGTCTATTTCTATTGGAATGCCTTTTTCCCCCCTTGATTTTAGGCCATAATTTCCCGCTTCTTTACAAGTCTAGTAACTTTAATTATATGTTGTACATTGCAGATACAACCTTGGGAGTCTGGATTACACTGTCTCCCTTTAAAGATGTGGAGTTTTGTTCTGGAAGTTCCTTTTGAAACACTCAGGCTTATTTTATTTTTTATTAAAATGAGTCTATTTTGATTTTGTCATAAGTCTTAGGGTGTCATCCCTACTCTAATGCATGGCCTTTTTTGGGGGTCTCTACTATATACCCTTAGCTGTATACAGTATATATACTATATACTCATAATGCCAATGTTTTCCAGTACTGCACAGCCCCCTCATGTCTGTGTCTCTGTTCTGTTCTCAGCCCCATAGCATTGATCTCTGTTAGGCTTCATGGAGTCTTGCTCTCCCTCTTCTCCAGATTTTCAGAGCAAACCAAGTGCTGACCTCAAAGACAGTTTTTTCAATACATCTGCACAGGAGTTCAGCAAAAAAACAGGCGAGTCACCATGGTAACTAACCATTTCCACTGAACAGTTGAAAATTCACAGCTGACAATTTAAAGAATAATGCTCCTCAGTTAGGTTATTACATTTCCAACTAGAGGCAGAGGTCAAAACAAAAGAGCTAATTAGGTGGCCTCTCCAACAATGCCTATAACAGAATCATCTGACAGGTCCAAGAGGTAACCAAGCATCCCCCCCAGTAATGTAGTGGACCCCAACTGTCAGCAGATGGGGGTTCCCACTGCTTGGGGTGATAGAGAATGCAACATCCTCAGCTTTGTTCTTCACATTCAGTCTCCAATATTGCTGTGCTTAAAAGAAACAAGGCACCATGTTAGCAAGTTCTAATGAGCACTTCTCCAAATCCATATGCTATTCTCTGCTGCATTCAGAATAAATGAAAATGGAAAAACAGCCTCATTTAAGACATGTCTTTTGCATGAGGAAACTAGAGGTCATATTTCTGTATGGCACTGGTATTTTGAGTTGGTGTCCTACAATTCTAATTCACAGAGTTTTGTAGTGACCACGGGTTATTGAGAACCTTGTGCTTTCTTTGTATATAAGAACGACAGTATTGGATCTAACCCAGAGGCCATTTCAGTCAATACCCATAAAGCAACTCACAGTCCACCATGAAAGGGGACAACTATCCTTCTTATGGTGACTACCACAGGGGAAGAACAACATGACATACCACAAGTAGTCCTTCATGATGCCCTTACCTTTTCAGACCCTACTTACATCCAGTCTCATGCATGCATAAGAACACAAAGGTCACCAAATTGCCATGTGAATGTCCCTAATTTCCTTTAATCATTTCTCTCTGGAGTTTCAGGGAGTGACCCCTCAACTCCAGCACCTTGAAACATGGTAAGCTCAAAGAGCACATTGCACAGAGTGGTCCCAACACGTACAGAACCGATTTTTTGCCCAGGCTCTTGGTGATTTAATAAGCAAGTCCCTACTTTCAATGCTTGGTTTTGACTTGAATCTCTGAACATGGAAAGAGCTAGAAGGCACCTTAAAGACTGCTTGGTCCAACCTGCTCATTGTATTGATGAGAAAACTAAGGCCCAGGAACCAGTTTATCAAGCTTTAGCACCTGCCTTTGTTTATTTTCACTTGGCCTTCCCTGATGGAGGCCAGCCATCTCTTCACTTCTTTTAGCTAATCTCTTCTGGACCTCCATTGAAAAATTTAAGAATGTGAAGTCTAGAGTTGGATGGGAAAGACATGCACCAAAGTTAATAAACCAAAGGTCCATTTACTTATCTGAGATTCCATTCTATCTTTCTGGAGGTCTCATCAGAACTACACAGTTGAAGACACTTTTCTCTCTTTTTTTAGGGGCCACCTCTCTCTTTTTTGAAGCTTTATCACTGATACAATTATGGATGATTTTTGACCTCTGTGGCAGTGAGTTGAAAGGTCAGCAAACAATGGCCTACAATGACCTCTAGGTGCTATACTTGACTTACAATTGAACTTACCAGCCCATCACCAGCAAAGTGAGTGATGAGGCTCAGCTGCTTCCTGTCTGTACACCCATGGCTCTGAGCCCCTCCGAGAGCTCACCCCCCACAGTGAGGCTCTCTCCTACCCAGAAGCCTTTGGTGTTGCCTGCCAGCATGTAAGGCATTAGTGGGGAGCCTCCAGGCTGACACTCACCTTTGCATAAGCAGTTGTCTTAATAAACCACTGTCTGAGGTACTTCTGTTCCACCTTTGCTCCAGAACGCCATGAACAGCCATGTTCGTCCACCTGCTCATTGGCGAGCACTGTTTGATCCACTGGGTCCCAGTTAACCAGGGCCTGTATAATTCATGAAACAAAATGGCACAATCTGGTGAGTACTTTTTTTTTTTTTAGATACAGAGTGTCACACTGTTGCCTGGGCTACAGTGCAGTGATGATCTCAGCTCATTGCAACCTCTGCCTCCTAGGTTCAAGTGATTCTCCTGTCTCAGCCTCCCGAGTAGCTGGGATTACAGATGCCTACCATCACACCTGGCTAATTTTTGTATTTTTAGTAGAGATGGGGTTTCACTATGTTGGCCAGGCTGGTCTCAAACGCCTGATCCACCTGTCTTGGCCTCCCAAAGTGCTGAGATTACAGGCGTGAGCCACCGCGTAGGTGAGTACTCATTTAATGAGACCATCCTGAGGTTTCTTACATGGGAGAAGGCCTGCAAATGCAATGGCTCTGCTCTGTGGAGTACTGCTTGGTAAAGAAACCACTTGCAAGTTGTACAAAGAACACACTGATTTCCTCTGTGCTTCCATCTTATTAGAACAGGCTTGGGAAAGAAGACTTTAAGGATGCGTCTAACTCAACTTTGGTATCTTAATATGAAAGGATGAACTTTCAGGATGGAAAATCTTAGCAAGCAGAATAAAAGAAGAAAAAATGGTACCTATTTAAAATTTAAGGCCGGGCGCAGTGGCTCAAGCCTGTAATCCCAGCACTTTGGGAGGCCGAGGTGGGCGGATCACGAGGTCAGGAGATCGAGACCATCCTGGCTAACACAGTGAAACCCCGTCTCTACTAAAAAATACAAAAAACTAGCCAGGCGAGGTGGCGGGCGCCTGTAGTCCCAGCTACTCGGGAGGCTGAGACAGGAGAATGGCATGAACCCGGGAGGCGGAGCTTGCAGTGAGCTGAGATCCAGCCACTGCACTCCAGCCTGGGCGACAGAGTGAGATTCTGTCTCAAAAAATAAATAAATAAATAAACAAATAAATAAATAAATAAATAAAATTTAAATAGAATAGGATTATTTTAGGGAAATAAATCTTCAGTGTACAACTCGATAAATTTTTACAGTTATATACTCATGTAACCATCACTCATTTCAAGATAAAGTACATTTCCAGCACCCTAGAAAACTCTGTTGTGCCTTCTACCAATCAATACCTGCCCCCACAATGGTAGCTCTTCTGAGCTCTGTCTCCATGGATTCATTCAGCTGATAGAACACATAAAACATGTAGTCTTAACTATTATGAAGATTCATTCTCTCCATAGAGTTCTAGTTAGTGTTTATCTTCATTTAAAATAAATACCTCTGTCATCTACATTCACACCTTTATGACATTCAGGTACCACTTGGTACAAAGAAGGGAATGAGTACAGAGAGATGTGTTGGGAACTTAAAATATCCTGACTTCATATACATTTTTTTGTAATTTTTTTTTCTTTGAGACAGAGTTTTGCTCTTATTGCCCAGGTTGGAGTGCAATGGTTGCGATCTTGGCTCACTGTAACCTCCACCTCCTGGGTTCAAGCGATTTTCCTGCCTCAGCCTCTCGAATAGCTGGGATTACAGGCATGTGCCACCAAGTCCAGCTAATTTTGTATTTTTAGGAGAGATGGGATTTCACCGTGTTGGTCAGGCTGGTCTCGAACTCCTGACCTTAGGTGATCCACCCACCTTGGCCTCCCAAACTGTTGGGATTACAGGCATGAGCCACCATGCCTGGCTGTAAAAATTTTAATAAGCAATTCTAATAAGAGATTGTGTTCACTATTACCCATTTGCCCCTCCAGACCCTCTTCCTGCTCTGTTCTGTGGCCCAAGAAGTTGACCTCTGCGACCTGCATTCCCTTGGACTCTTGCCTTCCGGCTGGGTTCGATCAACGACAGGCACACTGGCTGCTTCCTGGCCACGCGCTGGCAGCGGTCACGTGCCTCTACTGAAGGTCATCACCTCTGTTGGGCAGGTCTCCCCTGCTGCTACAGCTACTGCTCTCCCATGTTCCACGAACTGCTCCCTAACGTTGCCCCTGCAGCCTAGAGGTGGCAAAGGCATCCTTCTGCTGCCAGGGTCAAATGCATCACCATCCCTTCTGAGTTTCCCTGAACTCCACACAAATAGTCCTTTATCAAATTTTCTTCAATGACTCCTTTCAGGTGTGCTCTCTCTTTCTTGCTGGGACCCTGACTGATCCAGAGATATGTCTAAAAGTTACATAAAAAGTAGGGGTGAGGGGAGGCTAACCCATCTGTGGGTTGTAATTTGTGGGCTGTAATTTTACAACTAGAAGCAGTACCCCCATTGAAAAATTTAACTATGTGAAGTCCAGAGTTGGGTGGGAAAGACATGCATTTGTTTCCCTTCTAAGATAGGGTTCCCAAAAGCCTTGACTTAATAAGTACATAGAGCCGGGCGCGGTGGCTCAAGCCTGTAATCCCAGCACTTTGGGAGGCCGAGGCGGGTGGATCACGAGGTCAGGAGATCGAGACCATCCTGGCTAACATGGTGAAACCCCGTCTCTACTAAAAATACAAAAAAAAAACTAGCCGGGCGTGGTGGCGGGCGCCTGTAGTCCCAGCTACTCGGAGGCTGAGGCGGGAGAATGGCGTGAACCCGGGAGGTGGAGCTTGCAGTGAGCCGAGATCGCGCCACTGCACTCCAGCCTGGGCGACA